>NC_140513.1:17699552-17859552 GCF_964339955.1 Pipistrellus hanaki | reverse complement strand
AGCCTGTCTCCTGCCTTCACCCCAGTGTGGTCTCCTTCCCACCCTCCCAGTCTTGGATATACCTCACTCCTCTTTTGCATCTGGGGCAGACCTCAGGTCTTTTGAGTTCTGAACAACCCTACACTCTGCACATGAATATACTGAGTGTCAGCTTTTGAGCTGGAAAAGAATTGCAGCATTTCTGTGCACGGTAGTGAATAGGCCACTACTAGAGAAGTTTAGTCCAACAAGCATGATGTCAGCCTGCCATCTCACCTACATACTATCCTCCAAGGGCCCAGGAGATTTCCGACCACACTTTCCTGACATGTGGCTGCTGAATGCAGTGAGATTCTGGATTGAAGTGAGGTCCTGATGCACAGAAGAAAATTGTTGTGAAACAGAATACTCATTTACTTAATGACACATAATATAAATTAGGTCTTTTTGGACATTATATTTTACCTTCATAACATTGTGAGATAGGTATGACTTTATGGATTTCACTTTTTATTATTAAATAGTTAATAATAGAGAGAATAGTATAAAGGCACCTATATGTATATCACCTGGGTTTAAGCAACAGTAGCACTTCATTGCATTTTAGTTTATACGTGTAAGCACGCAAGCAATGCACACGTGCGCCACACACACACACACACACACACACACACACAATTTCAAAAGTATAACACAGACATCAAAATATTTCTTCCTTAAATATTCCTGTTATATGTTCCTAAATGATAAGAGAAATTTATTCCAAATAATAATACCTAATGAAACTAACCTCAAGCACCATCAATAGTAATTCCCTAACACTATCTACTACAGCTTTCATATTCAGATTTTCTCAGTTGTACCTTCAAGCTTGCGCCAATCAAGAACACTGTATTGCATTTAATTATATGTCTCTTCTCTCAACTCTTTTAAATCCCCCTGGGCCTGCTAAAGAGGCCAGGCCGTTTGTTAGGCAGATGTCCACTTTCTGGACTTGTTCTCCTGTGGGGTTGTTTCCTCCTGATCTATTCCTTTTGTGTCCAATAGCTGGGAGATGGATCTCAAGGACTGGTTATATTCTAGTTAAAAGTCTGTGGCAAATCTACATCATAAGTGAGTGGTGTTACTTCATATTATATCACTTAGGAAGCGTATTATACCTGATCACCCATGAAAGATGTTAGTGATACTGGCATCAATTAAAATGACTTTATTATAGAGAGAACTCTGAAGTTGAGGAGGTTAGTAACGTGCCCAACATATGCAGTTAGCATGAGACTGGGGCAGAATTCAGTGTGTTAACTGACCACGTGAGTCAGGAAGAAAAGGCTGATGGGCAAATTTTCAAAATACTCGAAGTGGACAGCTAGAACTATATGATGGGGCATAGCGGCAAGCTGCAAGGCACACACGTGGAAAGAGAACTGTCTTCAGTGGCAGTGGGTGGGATGGAGCCATGAGCTCAGCTCATGACCTGACAAAGCTTAGTGGGAAACTTCCTTCTAAAAGCTTGTATTACAGTCAATTAGGCATCAGAAATAAAGTAAACTTTTTAATGCTCTCTTATAAACAGATTGGTATTACAATGTTTGAAAGAAGGCAGTCTAAGGCTTGTGTGTTTAAAGCATCATCCCCAACAGTTTATCTGGCACTTAAGAGGCAGTTAATAGCTATTTGTTGATTGAAAGAGCCTATTAGTGTTGGAATCTCATTTTGCTTCAACCCTGACAGCTAATCAATGCCAAGGACCATTGATTCTAGTTCCTCAATATCTATTGAGTCCATCTACTATTCTGCATCACTTCTTCAACTGCTTTAGGCCAAGCCACCATCTCTCCTAAACATCCTGCAACAGCCTCCCAATTGTTCTGCTCTCTTCCACTCTTACCTTTTTGCAACCCATTCCCCACAGTTTTTAAGACTGCGAACTGTATTTAAAATTAGGTAGATTTAAACCCTCTTGGTGGTTTCCAATTACAATTAGCATAAAATTAAAGAGCCTTACCTTGTTTTGGGAGGCTCTGCATAATCTGCATCCCCTCTACTTTCCCAGCTCATCTTTTTCCTCTACATATTTTTGTTATATTGCTCTAACTCCATCGGTTTTCCTTATTCCTCGAACATGTCAATCTCTCTTGCTTCTGGGCCTTTTTATATGCTGTCCCTTTTGCCTTATATCCTTTCCTTCCCACACTGCCTTATATAATAACACAAACATACTTAACTATTTCTTCTTGAATAGCACTTTTTTCTTGACTCCCAGATTGAATTAGGTCTCTCTACTATAGACTTCATTTAATTCCTTACTTTTACTTTGTAGGTCTAACAAAGTTGTGATTAAATAATTGCTTATGTATATATGCATGTCTTCCTAATTTATATAAGTCCCAAACTATTAAGGAACCATCACCTAGGTCTCAATCATATTCGTAATCCCTAGCACCTCATGTAGGCTTAGCACAAATTTAAAATATGAATGAGTGAATGAATTTATCATGTCATATTTCTAATCACACATTATTTCTAAAACTGATGAGTACTTTTGGTCCTTGGTCCACCATAGAGTTTTAGTTTTGCAAACCCTTTTTTGTCAGACAAGTTATTTACAACATTAGGGTCTTGGGTGCCCTGAGATTTGGACTCTAAATATAGCTACAGAGCAGTTCAGTCCCTCATTCATGTCAATTGCAATGTGATAGGTTCAGTAGTAAAGGACAGAGTAGGAACCAGGAAAGTTCAGAAGCAATATATCTCCAGCTTTGCTGTAGAGGAAGCATAGATGCCAGGAGAGACTTCCTAATTAAGTAGAGTTGTACAATCACTGACTTGTGGAATTGTTTATGAGTTGGCCTGGGGAATAAGGATAGAGGGAATAGGCATTCCAGGCAGATGAAAAAGCATGTCTAAGGCATGGACGGAAGAGAAAAATGGCATTTTTAGGGCATTGCAAGTAATTGGATGTGGTTAAAGAGTGAGCAATGAGACCAGAAGCTAGAAAAGTGAGGTCTGGGTCATAAAAGGTCTGTTCGCCATGCCATATGAAGGAGCTTAAACTTTACTAAAAACACCATGGGAAGCCAATGAAGGAGGGTTAGCAAGGAGCTGTGATGAGTGAATATACATTTTTAAGCAACTGCACAAACTAGGGCTCAAATGAAGAAGAAAGACACACTACAAATTCAATTTGGAAAGTGTATTGAATTCAGTTTGATAATTCTCAACTTTGTCAGGACATGTGTTTTTGTGCTTCTTTTTCAACTTGCCAAATCAAACATGCCTATAGCACTGTGTAGAAGTAGCATAATCTGCTACTTAACCCTTTCCTTCTCTGGTGCAGGGAAGGTTGAATTAATGTACTGCCTGATTACTTATACATGGGCAGCCCCTCCCCTCCCCCCCGCTTAAGCTGTCCCAGATAGTTGGGTTCTGTTGCTGGTTTTGTAGCTTTTATTTATTTAACCAGAGCTAGAAAACAACCCTCTGAGCACGTGGATGGGTTTCCTTGCAGGAGTCTGAGCTGGCAGTTATTTTAATTAGCAACATATTTTATACGGGCAGAATCAGAAATGGAAACATGTCAAGGCCTCTTTAGCTATTAAGTTTGGCAGACTCACATCACATGAGTGGGCCTCACATGGTAATTAGCTCTTGACTACTCTCAGTCTCTTTCAAGGAAACCCTGTGAACATATAGTGCTTTCCCTGTGTGTTGAGTCCTCCCTCTACCTTCCTCTCCCCCTCCCTGCCACCCCCGCCCACACACCCACACACACACACACACACACACACACACACACTTTGGGTGTTGGAGGATTTATCCATATCATACACCAAATGCTGAGGGTTTCAGGAGTCCTCTTGGAGCCCGTTCTGGAAAATCCAGGTTTCTCAAGGTAGGCCTAAAGCCATTCCTGGTTTATCTATCCCCAGATCAATTTCTCTGTTCTGACTTCCTTTCGAGAATCAATCATCCTAGAAATACATCCCAATATACTGTTTATCTCTCTAACATCTACTTTGCATTTGAGAAATGATTTCATCTTTTTATTACCACAGTGCTTTCCCAGAATCCTGGATATATGCATATACATATATAATATATTTATGACTTGAGATAAATCAGAGTATATTCATCCCATCTAAAGATGACTGGAACTGTGTATACTTTTCTACTATTGTAGAAAGATCTCCTCAGTGAATGAATTACATGGACAGGGTACCATCTCTATTTCCTTATCTGCTTACTTAATAGCCACTGAACTTTATCCTGTGCCAGATATATACTAAGTGCAGGGGCTGGGAAGAAATAGGTCTGTGACTTAGAGAAACTCTCAATTTAATGAGGGAAAGTGACACATGGACTAGTTTAAAACAAAGTGGTAAGAGTGGTGATAAGCATGTATACATGTGGTTCTTTGGTTTCCAAGTGACAGAAACAAATCTGAAGTAGCTTAATAAAAGGAAGAAATTTTTTTGGAAGGAGAAAAATATCGAATTAAATTCAAAGTCACATTTTGAGAGTGGCCCAACTCCCCCACCTAGAATGGGCTGGAAGACTTAGGCACAGCTTCTCTCAGCCTCTCCTTCATTCTTCCCTCCCTGCTGAATGGCTTTCTCTGCCTCTCCCAAGTTCCTAATAGTTAATCATATAAATTCAAATACCCCAGACTGAAATTAATCTCTCATCACAATTCAAAAAGTCCAGGGCAGAGAATCTTATTACATTAGGCATTGATCCCTGGTCCAATCAGCTGTGACTGGTGGCAAATTGTCTGCCACAACTGATAAGTGGCAGTTATCCTATGCAAACGCCAATCAATATTCTGACACTCCACATATGTAAACTCTAATTTGCTCTCAGAAGGAACAAAGAACATTTTCCTATTCTGTCTTATTTCTCTCTCTAGTAAGACATTAAAGTCAAGAGATACCTTTACCATGATTAGCTGGCTTAGTAGAATTTCTTTGAGGAAAACGATGAATCAATGGGAATCAGGTCAAACATTGTAAAAGACAATGAGATAGGGGAGGAGAGAGAGGAAAAGAAGTCCTTATATCCTAAAAATCACAATGCACTATCATTTCTCAAATGTATTTGGCATAACACTACTTTGCAATATGTGTGGTTTTTAGGCCGAAGATGCCAAGACGGTGGCTCATCTGGTGAGGACGCCTTAGCACCAGTTGGCGGAAGCCTATAAAAAGAATGGTATGTTAGAATGTTCTGGAACCCTACTTCCGTAATTCCTGGTTTCAAAACAAGCCCTTGTCCTGCCCCACAAACACCTCCTGAGAGCTATAAAGGCTTTTCAAGGCCATCAACCTGAACCCCTCACTTATTATTTAAAGAGAAAAAAACTCTTCCATCCTGGTCCAGGGACACAAATTATTATGATCTGTCAAGATGCCTCAGGAACTGAGAATTAAAAGCACTCGTTAATCCATTTTGGAGCATATTTGGGTCAAAACAAAAGAGGACAACCTTGACTTTGGGTCACATGGCCTTCAGTTTAATATTTGTTGTCTTGATATAAAAAACAAAAACAAAAACACTTTTTAAAATATGGAGTGCTTTTGAGTTGCTACCCACAGCCAGAGCTGCTGATAGAAATCAAAGTCTTCCCAGGAGGAGGATGCAATAAAAAGTAGAGATGATATTGGCTACAAACTTCATCATCCCATTAGGTGGAGTCCACTTTCATTCATTTTCAAGCATTCATTAGACCAACATGTGGTTCACATTGAACCCTGCCTGCCTGTGAAGTTCTGTGGGAAATCCAAGGACAGGCAAAACACAGCCACTAAGCACTCATTGCTTCCGGTCTAGAAAGAGGGACAGAGAAGAACACCAATAGCCAAACAGTGAAGCAGGAGGTACTAAACAGGGTACAGAGTGCTGAGCCAGTTTGAAAGAGAAGGTGGCAGGTAAGACTCCTGGCTCTGGAAATTTGAGAAACTGAGGTTTAAACACCAGGCTTGCCATTTCTAGCTATGTGATCCTGGTCAGTTTTTTTTGTTTGTTTGTTTTTTATTATCACTGAACTTTAGTATTTTTCACCTGCGCACGGAAAATAATAGAGCTGTGGTGTGTACAAAGTTAGCAAAGATTGGAAAATAACTTATTGTTTTATGGAAGAAATAACATTTATCCTAAGCTTTAAGAAATGGCTTCTATATTTGAAAGACAATGTGACTAATGTATTACAAAGGTAATACATAATAATACAAAACGTAGAAATATAATATGTGTTAAAGAAGAAAAGTAAATTCCAATCCCGGTTTATAGCTCATTATGGATCATTCAGAAATAAACACTTGAAATTTTGGTAAATTTCTGTCTGGTCCTTTTTCTCCTATATTATTATATGTAGCAAAAATATTATATAGCCAAATTTCCTATATTTAAGTGTAAAATAAACTAGTTATTTTATAATTTCTTATTTAAAAAAATTCTATTTTAGAGGGCCTCCTCAATTCCAGAATTTATATACTGTATTTTTTAATATATACTATGTTATATCATCACATAGGGTTTCCTAAGCTCCATTTCACCACTCAAGGATAACAGGCCAAAATACAGTATTAGGCTATGAATTAAAGCTAAAAATATAAGAAAAAGATGCAAACAAGGAAAAGAAAAATGCATATGTTAAAAATAAGAAAAAAAGTTACTCACTCATTACTTCACATTTTTGCCTACAGATTATGTGCTATTATGCTGGGCTTTGAGGATTATAAAGCTGAATTAATCCTAAAGAGAAATGCCCTTTCAGGAACTTAGCCTGATCTAAGGCAGCTAAAAACTCACATTAAACTGTATGGCAAAGGGAAAAGAGAGGAAATCAATGTTTATTGAGTTTCTCCCCTGCACTAGATGGTCAAACACCATTTACCTCTCACGGCAGCCCTGAAACATGGACTGAGTAGCCCATTTCACATGAGGAAAGACTGAGGGCAGAAAGGAGATGTGAATTGTCCTAATGAATAGGTAGGGGAACTCGACCTGGAACCAGCCAGCTTCAATGGCGTGTAACCCATGTAGTCACACGGGACCTGGGACTCATAAAGGCCCAACTGTCACCATCTTAAAATGTTTAATAATTTTTATCTTTAAATTTGAGTTTCATAAGTGAAGCCTGATAGGACAATGGTTCCTATCAACCTCCCCCACCACCTCCCTGCCTTCCCAGAAGTGTTCTTAGCCTTCTGCTCCTGGACTCAGACTCATAGCTGCCTGGCCTTCCAATCTCCACTGATAGCCACTGGGCCCTCTACCTAGGGCAACAACAAAGTCTTGTTGGCAGGAAGAGGCCTGCCTATGTTCCTTGTCCTCCACCGTGATGAGGGCCTGTCGGTTCAGGGAGGGTTAGTGTCAGGAACACACACTACAGCATCTCTGGATGGGGCTAGGCAATGGCTGCCCTTGTCATGGGCTGATAATGCAACAACACATCCAGCAAGAAACCAGTGGAGGCCTCTTACCCTCCCACTCCCATCCAGAGGTTGCAGTCCCTTAGAAGGCGCCTATCAACCATTGGGACAATGATTTTATGGAAAGGAAGGCTTTACGTCCCCAACTGGGGCCTCGCATTTTCACTTTCCATGGGCTCTTCCAGTTATGTGGCCAGCCCCGCCTGGAAGGACCAGAATGACCCAGTGATGTCCCACGGGTTGGGGATCATGCAGTGGAGTGTGAGTCCACAGTTCCTGCCAGAAGTTCAGGCAGGGTCATGGTGGCCCCTGCAGCTCGTCCGGGACTCTGCACCAGCTGCCAGGGAGAAGAGCCACCACTCTTTCTGCCCCAGTGACAGCTTCCATGGTGCCCATGGAGTCCCCTCCTTCCTGCTCTCCCCTCTGTTTTACTGTGCAGAGGTAATTCTCTACGATACTTCAGCGAAACCATGCCAGGGGTGACAGGAGGGCAGGGTTGGGTGGGGACAGGCCTGAGGGGTCTTCAATGCACAGTAGAAAGGAATTGAACCTGGGAGGAGGCCAAGGGAACAGAGATAAGGGAGAAGATGGCCAACCATCCCAGTTTTCACTGAGCTGAGGGGCTTCCCAGGATGTGGAACTCTAGGTGCTGAACCCCCATGGTCTAGGAAGAACTAGGATGATTGGCCACTTTGAAGTGTCAAATCGCAGAGAGAGTGACAACTAACAGAGCCAGTGTTTCACAGATGCCAATGCTCTTTCCCTTCCTTGATCAGAACTCATTCAGCTAATGACCACGTGGGAAGGCAAAACAGGTTACTGTCCCATTTTATTTATGAAGAAACTGAGGCTCAGAGGAGGAAAATGATTTACCCCAAATCAAATAGTGAATGAGCCCTGGGACAAGACTGCAAATCCATGTCAGTTAACACAAAACAAATAATGGAGTCTGAGAACTGGCTGAAGGTGCTGAGGAAAAAAGAAAAAAGACAGGCTTTTGGAAGCAACCGAGAGCAGAACACCTCCTGTAAGAGAAATAATTGGGAAATTGGGAAATTGGGTTGGAGTGTACCGTGCTCTGAATCTGCTGAGCAGCACAAAATCCCTCAGTGGGCCAATGTCTTGAAAACACTCAGCCGATTCATGCTTGCCTAACCAGTCCATCTGTCTGGGTGCTGTGAAGCTCTGAGACACACCTTGGCAATGGCTTTCTGCTTGTACGCAGGAAATATTCTGGGTCACCTTCCAGGCAAGATAAGCACGAGAACTGGCAGTCAATCACTGTGACTGTACAGTGGGCAGGAAGTAAATCAAGGACCTGAGTATGGGAACCATGAAACTAGCCCAGAAGTGGAAGTGGGGAGAGGCTGGGAGGCTGCCTGTAAGATTTTTTTCATTTACCCATTCACTTATTTCTTTAACAACCAATGTCCCAAACCGTGATATGTTCAGGGAAGGCAACACTCAGCGCTGCCTTTGAGAAACGCGTTCATCCATTGCTGAGGTGTGCAGGCTGTGCCGGATGCTTCAGTACAAGACTATCCGTGTCTGGGGAGATATCTCCAGCAGAAGTTAAACAAACAGGGCCTTGAAAAATGAGTCAAATTTTTTTCCAGCGGGAAAAGAGAAGAAAAGTGCAATTCATTCCCTTAGCCACTTGTTCAACCAAGACTCATTTAGCATACACTGCATGCCTGACCTTCTATTAAGTGGTTTGTGTTGGGATAGAAAGCTGAGAGATTGAGCTCAAAGCCATCTGGTTCCAACTTCTACTCCACCGTAACTCCTCCAGAGAGGACCCTGACCTTCTGGAAAAGGGCAGAGGCTCAAAGCCGAGGATAGGGGGTTGGGTCCAAAGGTAAACTCCCTGCTATAGTTTTCTGCCACAAGCTTACCTCAGTGGTAGACATAAATATAGGGTGTCCCTCCAAAATATATACGCACACTTTGAATAATTATAAAGACAGTGTTTATTAAAATACATTTCATTTTCAAAACTGAGCTATAAGTTGTTAAAGTGCATATACATTTTGGGGGGCCATTCTATACACAGATAGAGACTATGGAACGGACATAGCAAATATACGAGCCCACATGTCTTTAAGTTCTCAGCACTGGGCTAGATCCCATTTTAAACTCATTCTGCTTCGCTTCTGATGCCAAAATGCAAACTTCACCTAAGGCCACTCAGCAAATACGTAAGCAGATCCAGGTCCTTTTTGACTCATATCCTATGCTTTCACCATAGCTCGGGACCGTTCCCAAAGCATGTAACAAGCATGTGACTAACTCTGAAATTCTCAGTCCTTCATATCTTACATTCCACCAATTGCTCTACTTTTATAATTGCCACTATTCCTCCTACCACCGTAAAAATTAATTACTAGCAAGCGGGAATTCTCATGACAACCGTATTTCACAATGGAACTGGCTCCTGGGCTCTTCTGGCCTCTTGCAATACGAAATAGCTAGTCGATGAAATTAATTACTGGGTGAGTTTTAAGATCCCTCCTCCTCTTGAAATACCAATTCCCTGAAAAACCCTGGATAAGGCTCAGAATCCACGTTGCTGAGTGTCGCTGGTTACCAACTCATCGGAAATTTCCCCTCACCGCTCTCCCAGCTTCTCTCCTGTTTGTTTTTGCTTGTTTGTTTCACTGTGTATTTGTTTAATTCTCCCAAAATGCTAGTAAAGGTTAGTCACGTTGTACAAGACCTCACATTATCAATCTAGGCTATTCAAAGCATATGCCAGCACTGACTGTGTTGTGGATATTATTTCTCTTGGTTACAATTTATGACAACCAAACAGAACTTTTGCTACAAACAAAGTTGCAATTACAAGTTAAAGAGAAAAAAAAAAAAGCATTTCTGGGCAACTGCACAGGGAAAGGCTATCCCTCTGACACTGACTTGGTTTTGGGAGGGAGAAGTGGGGCACTGGGAGGAGGAGAGAAGATCGTGCCTCCTAAATTCAGAGATTCCATCTAGAGAGCGGCCCAGCCTCGCCTCAGTGGCCCAGAACTTGGACTCCAGCTTCCATCTGGTTCCCATAAGGCGAGGGAACTTGGCGAATGGCTGGCCACGTAACGGCAGCACGTGCACACCCTGACCATGAGCACCAGCGAAGGGAGCCAAAGAGAATGAAGAAATTTCCCCCGGTCCCTTTGTACAGTCCAGCGCCGGGAAAGTTGCTCTGGAGAGAAACAGAGCTTTTCCACCTTGCCGGACAGGTTCAGACAAAACCAACCGTTTGACTGCATTCGAAAGCGCCCAAACCCTAAGTGATGGGTGGTTAATTATTCTAGAAACGTCAGGTGAAGGACCTCATGCTACCGTGGCAGCTGGTCCTGCAGAGTTGCGTGCACGGGCGGCAGGATCTGAGAGGAAGAGCCCAAACTCGGATCCAAGTGGACATTGCAATTCTGTTCTTCACGAACGGAGGAGCCTGGAACAGATTAGTTAAGCTGCTTAAGAAGCATGCGTGGTATTCCTAATTTATGTAAAATACCCTGTACACGGTGGATGCTTGGTAAACGGTTAATTAATTAAGGTCCAGGCAATGTTTGCTTCCGAGGCTTGTAGTTATTAAAACATGTTTACAATGTGTCCTGGCCTGAGGATACTATGCAGACACTGCCTCCGTCGACCTTTGAAAGCACATTTGTTGTTTGTAATTTGTACAACTCACAGTGATTCGATGCAAAGAATCATGGGAAATTACGTTTCAAAGGCATCTCTGCCCTGGCCGGGTAACTCAGTGACTAGAGCATCGTCCTGAGGCACCACAGTTGTGGGTTCAATCCCCGATCAGGGCACACACAAGAAGTAACCAGTGAATGTATAAGTAAATAGGAAACACAAATCAATGTTTCTCTCTCTTCTTTCTCTCTTTCTCTCAAATCAATCAATAAAAAGTAAAAGAAAAAAGAGAGGCATCTCAACTCCCTCACCTTACAGAAGATACCGTAGTCGTTTGCAGCAGGGAAAAAAGGCCCCAAGACATGCAGCAATTCAGGGGCAGGGGCAGGGCTATCCAGTGTCCCCGCTCTCAGTTTTCCTATCTACTATTGCACTTGCTTTCATAAACCTCTCTGAAGCTATGACAATTTCATTCATCCCTCTCAATGATTCAACTTCAAATCACAGAGCTTTGGGTAGGTCTGGAAGGTTCCTACTACTGTTGATGGAAGGAGGTGGTCTAAATGAAGGCCCCCAAAAGGCCTAATCCCTGCAGCCAGTGACTATTTGCATAAAAGGGACTTTGCTCATGTGATGGGGTGATTGTTCTGGATTATCCAAATGGGCCTAATATAATCAAAAGCGTCCTTATAGTGGGGAAGCTAAGGGAGTCAGGGTCAATGAGAAGGCTATGTGGCAATGGAAGCAGCGACTGGACCAATTCACTGGAGAAAGGGGCCAAAAGCCAAAAAATGCAGATAACCTCAGGAAACTGGAAAAGGCAAGGAAACAGATTTGCCTCTGGAACCCCCAAAGGGAACCAGCCCCATCCATACCTGAACTTTAGCCCAATGAAACAGACTTGAACTTCCGGCCTGTAAGAGAGTATATAGTGTTGTTGTAAGTCATTCAGTTTATGGCCATTTGTTACAGCAGCAATAAGAAACTAATATATCAGTGTAATAGTATACCAAAAACATTAAGCCACAACTGAAATATCTAAGAACCAGGAATTTAGTAACTTATAGTGGAGTATAATGCAGCCTTTTTAAAAAGTGTTGAATTGATAGTTATTGAAATAGAAAAAGGTAGATGTTATAATTTTAAGTAAAAAAAGCTGTTTATAAGACTGCATATTACAAAGCAACAAACATCCTGCTGGCGAGGATGCAGAGAAAAAGGAAGCCTCTTTCACTGCTGGTGGGAATGCAGACTGGTGCAGCCACTGTGGAGAACAGTAGGAGTTTCTTCAAAAAACTAAAAATGGAACTCCCATTTGACCCAGTGATTCCACTCCTAGGAATATATCCCAAGAAACTAGAAACACCAATCAGAAAGGATCTATGCACCCTATGTTCATAGCAGTACAATATACCATAGCTAAGATGTGGAAACAGCCTAAGTGCCCATCAGCAGAAGAGTGGATTAAAAAACTGTGGAATACTACATCTAAACAATGGAATACTACACTGCAGTAAAAAAGAAGAAATTCTTACCATTTGCAACAGCATGGATGGAACTGGAGAGCATTATGTTAAGTGAAATAAGCCAGTCAGAGAAAGAGAATATCACATGATCTCACTTATTTATGGAATATAATGAACAACACAAACTGATAAACAAAAGCAGACCTAGAGACAGAGAAGCATTGAAAAGACCATCAGACCTCAGAGGGAAAGTATGGGAGGGTGGGGATAAGGGGGAGAGATCAACCAAAGGACTTATATGCATGCATACAAGTATAAGCCTAACCAATGGACACAGACAATGGGGGTGAGCGCATGAGGGGGGGGGGTGTCATGGGGCGATAAGGACATATATGTAATACCTTAATAAAGAAGAAAAAAGAAGACTGTATATAGATTATGATACTATTTTGAGATAGTAAAGAAAATTGGAATTATAGATTCAAATTTACCTACAGTGATTATCATTGGTGGTGAAATTTTTCTGTGTTCTAAGTACTTTTTTATATTCTCCAAAAATGATGAAGTAAATCTGTTAACTTTAGAATTTTACAAAACAGGAAACATTTATTAAAGCAGAGGAAGAGCCAGCTTAGTGAAGGGATAGGGTTTTATTAACCTAGTCACACACTGCAGCTTTCTGCATACCGCTTACCAGGCCCCAGGGGGTCTTCCCGCTAATGCCACGTCTAGCAGAGGCAAACCTTGGATGAGCCTTCTCACCTCTTTGGTGCAAACATAATGAATTTTTATTTAAACACACACATGCCACAGAACAACAGGGATACTGACTCGTGCCCAGATGAGCCAAGGGCTTGCTAACACAGTATGGGGTGTGATTTATAAATTGCACCCTTTCCTATAGGCCATGACTACCTTCCTTCACAGGAGCTCTTCCTTGCAGAGCTAAAATTCTAGAGGTGTCACTGAACCAGTAACCATGCTGTTTTCTTTTCCCGAACAAGTCTGTCAGGGGGAGCTCTATATTTTACATCTGCGGCATGTTAAGGACCTCAGAGGGGAACAGCTCTTCTTCCCTGTGCTTCCTCTCACAAGAGACATGAATCTTTCTTCTTCTCAGTGGCCCAGGGGTCTGGCTCTAACATAGGCCACACATATCTGCCCGAGCCTCCCGTCCGCTCAGGGAGGCAGGAGAGAATGGCTGTGTTACCAGATCAACGTCAATGCCTAGGCCCTCACAGGGTGCAATGGACTGAACTGTCCATCTGTTTAAGTCCTAACCCCAGTACCTTAAATGTAGCTACTTTTGGAGATAGGGTCATTAGGGGGAAAATTCAGGTTAAATAAGGTCATAAGTATGGGGCTTTAATCCAATATGACTGGTATCCTTATTAAAAAGAAAAGAGGTTCACCGAAATCAGTTTGGCTCAGTGGATAGAGCATCGGCCTGCGGACTGAAAGGTTCCGGGTTCGATTCTGGTCAAAGGCATGAACCTTGGTTGCAGGCACATCCCCAGTGGGGGGTGTACAAGAGGCAGCTGATTAATGATTCTCTCTCATCAATATTTCTAACTCTCTAACCTTCTCTCTTCCTCTCTGCAAAAAATCAATAAAATATATTTTAAAAATAAAATAAGAATAAAATAAAAGAGGTTCACCAGGGGTGCACACACATACTGAGGAAAAGCCAGGTGAAAACGTGGCAAGAGGAAGCCATCGCAGGCCAAGGTGAGAGGCCTCAGGAGAAACTAAGCATGTTGACCCTTGATCATGGATTTCCAGGCTCCAGAACTGTGTGGAAATACAATCCTGTGATTTAAGCCCCCAGTCTTTGATACTTTACTATGGCAGATGGAGCACACTCTTACATCGGGTGAGCCAGAGAGCTCCATGGAATCAGACCGTGATTCTAGAACCCAGCACTCACAGGGTGCAGGGAGCTTTGTGCTTTTTGTCACTTGACATGATAAAATCCGACCAACTTTCCTGTGGAAGAAGCGTGAGCCAAGGTAATAAATCTCTCAAGCAATGGACGGGAAGAATGGCGGCCTCGCAGGGGGGCGGATTTCTTTTTCGCAGCCATGCAGCAAGGTCATATTTCATAGAACAAACACATCCTAAGATTACCATGCCCAAGAAAATGTCTTGGTTCATACCTTCCATCTTGGCATATAGAGCAAAAGATCATTAATTCAAACTTCCCACCTATTTGGCTTTTGGGCTAGAAGTTATATGAGAAGTTTATCTTTATAGTAGGTAGTCAATCAATCAACTTCAGGAAATGCTATATTTACTTAGATCAGCTTCAAGTGCATTGAAAATATGCACTCGCATGTCAATATTGAGTGTACCAAGTCTGAAGCATTCATCCCTCTTCATGCAGCAGTTTCCTCTCCCACTCTAGAAGAGAGGCTCTTGCTCATTGTGAAACCTGACAAAGAGAAACTGGAAGGATGAATGAAAATCTAGCAGGACCCATAGAAATGAGAGAACAAGACCATTATGATCTACTAGAGGCCTGGTACATGAAATTTGTGCATGGGGATGGGGTGTCCCTCAGCCCAGACTGCACTCTCTCCAATCTGGGACTCCTTGAGGGACGTCCGACTGCCCATTTAGGCTAATCGGACATCCCTCTTACAATCCAGGACTGCTGGCTCCCAACCATTTGCCTGCCTCTGCCTAATTGGAATTAAATATGTAAAAGCTATTATGATGAAAGCATCAAAAAGGTGGGGATTCTCTGATAGGAGTCGGGGACGTAGAGGTAGGGAGGTAGGGAATACACTGAAATAATTGTTGAAGAATGAATGAAAGTTCAGAGAAAGAAGAAAGTGGTATTCTGGGCAGAGGGAACAGGAAAAAATATGTGCGTTGGGACATATATTTAATGTGGAATCTGAAAACACTTTAAAAAGTAGAACATGGGACATAAAAATATGTCATTATTAATAACTTAGAATCCTTCTGTCTGAGAATTTATGGAAATAAGCTATTTTCAGTTGGATTCATCTTGCTTATAAACTGGCTTCTTCAAGCCTCCAAGAGTGCTTTGAAAGCAGATGCAACAAGTTTGTGAAACAAGTCAATATTTACCTTTCCATGTGCCTTCTAATTTAAACTTGGATATTCAGCCAATATTCAGCAGTGCTTCTAAACTGGCCACTGGAAGGTTCAAATGCTTCCCAGGCTTGTGAATGAACGAAACATAGACAGTAGTATACCTGCTATGCTCACAAATTGTTCTGGATTTACTGATGAAAAAAAATGATAGTGATAAATTTCTCCAGGTGAGAATTTATGAAATCCAAATCCAAGTAGCAGCAGACACACACACACACACACACACACACACACACACACACAATCTGCCCAGCTGTTTAATGCTTTGGAATCTAACAGAGAGAGAAAAAAAAAGTCTATATTGCAGAGTCCTTGAAACATTCTAAACAGAAGTAAAATGTCAGTTCATGAGAAGATACTTTAACTTTTCAATAGTTTTTACTTATTTATTTGTTTGTTTGTTTATTTATTTATTTATTAAGGTATTATATGTGTAAATATCTTTCCATTACTCCCCCACACGCACATAGTTAATATTAAAAACTAGTGACCTGGTGCATGAAATCACGTGGCCCTGCCCACCCACCTTGACACCTTAATCTCTTCACTCAGAGCTCAAGCCCACCCTACCCTGGCCCCAGACCCTTCTGGCCTTCTCTGGCTGCTTCAAGCCCCACCCTCAGTCCAGTGAGTCACTTTGGGATGGTCCCACCTCCTCTGGGCACCGTCCCGCTTCTGCCCCCATCTCCAGAACAACATGGCTGCTCCATCCTGCCATGCACGCCCGTGTGCAGCCTCTTAACTGAATAGTCATTATGGCGTGAGGTTGTCATGACCATTAGCATATTAGCTCTTTATTATATAGGATAAGACCTGTTTCTGCTTATGACTGGATATGTGGTGCCAGTCTACTCTCCTACTGTAAACCTCAAACCTCAAAACTAACAAGAAATAGTTAGAAAATTAAATGTAAAAATACTACTTTTAGTAAAAATACTAAGTAAAAATACTAAGCCCTGGACAGGTATGTCAATTGGTTAGAGCATCATCCCAATACACCGAGGTTGCAGATTTGATCCCCAGTGAGGGCACATACAAGAAGCAACCAATGAATGCATAAATAAGTGGGACAACAAACCTTTCTCTCCCTCCCTCTCTCTCCTTTCTACCTCCCCCTTTCTTTCCCTCTCCCTCGAACTAAACTTGCTTGTAGCCCACAAACCTCCAGGGAGTCAGTCTTCTATTTGCTCCTTCCTGCTCTTTCTCTCTTCCTCAGTCTTGCATTCCTCCTGCACCCCAGGCTTAATACTTATCCACCTCTTACACTGAATCTCTTGAATCTGCCCAGGCTTTGCCCCAACTCTCTGTCATCAACCTGGCCAGAAGGAATCCCTGATGTCTCTGGAGCTGGCTCTGATGAGAAAGGCAAGAACAAAACTCTGTCATCAAAGCCCTCGTCCTTTCTGCTGCATTCTCTCCTAACCGGACTTAATAAAAAGCAAGCATGACCATGTCATGTTCTTGATTATAATTTGATTTCATTTGCCCACAAGTTAAAGTCCAAAATCCTTAACCTGACCTGCAAAGTCCAGCAGGTCATGATTTATGACAATCTCTCTAATTCTTCTTTCACCAACTTCCCCCTCCACCTGCCACGAGCAGCCCACACGCACCCTAACTGCCAGTCACATTAAACTGCGGCACCTGCCACATGCCCCAGGACTCTTCTTCTTTTTGCCCCAGGGACTGTGTATATCCTATTTCTGTTGCCTGGAATTTTTGTCTCCCATTTCTTCCATGCCTTCTGCCTGGATTGTCTCTATTCTTCCTGAATCAGTTTAGCCCTCGCCACCTGGGAAGTAATCTGATTCCCAGGGCTGATTTGGGGTCTGCCTAGGCTCACTCCTAGATCTCTAAGCTTCTAGTAAAGGACCAGTCACCATCCATTGAGTTTATGTCTTTCCCCCTGGGCTCTGAGCACTTGGGGAAGGAGCCTCCATTTGCACTCCTGTATTCCCAGCCCCTCCCGGGGTGCCTGGCATCCAAGAGCCACTCAGGGAGTGCTCACTGAATGAATACATGAAATGAACCAAAGCAAGTGAGGGAAGACAGATGACATTTAAAGTAGGCTATGGGTCATGGAAAAAATATCCCCTTAAGGAAGAAAGCAGAAGTGAGAATTTCTGCGATAAACTTTCTGGAGATTTCCCAAAGGGTCCCAGCAAACACAACCAACTGCAATCCAAGACCTCTGGACCACCCTGGAAAAGCAAAGCCTTCTCCTCAGAATTGTGTGGGAGCTCCCTCCCCCAATCCCCACACCACTACCCTCCCCCCCCCAACACACACACACACACACACACACACACACACACACCCTGTGCTCCCAGCCACTTGGTCTGGAAACGGAGTGTCACAATTTTGGGTCTGTGCTATGTTCGGCCTGCTCCAAGGCTGAAGGGAATGGCATTCTCCAGGCACAAAGAATGCACCCAGACCCACTGATTAGAAAAGTATTTTTAAACCAAAAAGTTTGGAAAGAGTTAAGCAGCCTGGAAGCTTTTAGAGATCTGTGGCAAATGGTATTCAGTGCAAGACCTCCCAGGATATAGGACTTGTCCCAGACAGGAGTCAGAGTTGTCCCAAATCCGGTCCAGATTTCTAGGTGCTTAACTAATTGCCACGGATCTGGTTGCAGTAGGTCTCCCAGGTGGGCACCAAGACTCCTAGGGGGGTGTCCTCATGTGGCACCTGCAAATGCAGGCTTCTTTGTCCCAGTAGATGGGCAAATTTTGGCAAATACAGACTTAGATGAGAGTATAATTGGGTCCCTGAGATAGAGTTATACAGAAAGACACCGAACTACTATCTAGCCTGGCTGTGACATGGATGTGTCACTGATGACTATCTCCTATGAGCTCCATTTCTTCATCTCTAACATGCAGACCCACTGAAACTGTGCTTGTGGTGCCAGGAGAACACGCACCAGGACAGCGTCTGACATTGGGCTGATGAGCATCACAGCTGAGAGGAAAGCTCTGAGGTCCGAATGCCTGGATGGAGCCCTGGCTCCATCACTTGTGTGATTTCTTAACCTCCAAGCCTCACTTTTCACGTCATATAACATTGAAATAATAAGAGGAGGCATGTATAAGAGTCAAGATTCAGTAGAGTGAGAATTCAATAGAAAACCCTCACCAGCTCCTGGCACAGAGTAAAACCAGTACATTTTAACTACCACCAGTGAAACAGGAGGTAGCCACAGGACAGACCAGAATCTTTGACAACCTTGCAGAAGAACCCCGCAGCTTCGACTACAGATGGTCACTCATTCTGTTTCAATCAGTACATGCTTGCTGAGATTCTGTGTGCGGCCAGCGCTAGGCTCTGAGGCTACAAAGATGGAGGAGGAATGGTCCCAGCCTTTTCTCATCCCAATGATGGGTGGATGGGTGGGAGTCTAAGCTCTGAGAAGGAGTCTTGGCAGAATAAGATCCATCTCATTGCAGTGGGATAAGTCAAGTGGGAGGGGAGGCGAAGGGGTATGGGCCTACAGATAAGGGGCTTAGTCTGTGTGCAAGGAGACATGCCCACAAAAGGTGACAACCAAACATATCTCCAGACATTGTCAGTTGTCCCCCAGGGGGTAAAATCTTTTGGTTAAGAACAACGGTACTAAACTTTAGGGCTCTGAACAAATGTTATGCTGGGTCAGAGGCTTCTAAGGAGAGGAGGCATGGTCAGGTATGCATTTAATCTAGATTGTACATGCAGACACATTCATGTACATGCACACATACACACACATACCTAGCATACATACACACTCAGAGTACATATACAAATATATACTAATTGATCATTAGTATACTAGTATATACTAATTATATGCTAATATATTAATGTGTATATGTAATACTATTCACACATTAATATATAATATGAACATGCATTATAAGAAAAATGGGGGATGACTAAGGAGAAGGGGGTAATGCATCCTTGCTACCTCTCCAAGGAAAAAAATAGGAAAACCTTTTCTGAACTGTTTATAACTCTCCAGAAAAAAATTACAAATGCCACCACTGCATTTTAAAATCAGCAACACCATTTTACAAACATCAGCTCATGAAATTCTCCTGACAGCCACCCAAATTGGCTTTTATAACCTCCCTGTGACAAAGGAGGAAACTGAGGTTTGGAGGGTTCGTGGTTTACCGAGAGCTACATGGCCAGTAGAGTGTGGAACGTGGGCTCCCTTCTCAAGCCCAAGCCCCATCCTCTTTCCTTCGTGCATGAAAGACATTCACGAACGTGAGGCTCTGGCATTCCAACTTGTGGCAATCGGCTCTCTGTGGGCGTTTCAAAACCAACTCCATCTCGTTTCTCAAACAATACAATTTCAAGCACATGAGCTCATAAAAATAGTAGAGAAGAAAACCACAAAAAGTTCTGGGAAGTTTTGCATAACTATTATTTCGTGTGCTTTCTTTCTTTTCTCCCTCCTCACAGTGGTATTAATTAAGAACGTGCTGTCCCTTTTTTTTTTTCCTCTTGTTACTAGAGCGCCCAGGCTCTTGTTATTAGAGCTCCCAGACCTTGTTGCATGACTCACTTTCCCCCCATTCGCCCCCGAGGTCCCAGGAAGCTCTCCAGGTCCTGAGGCTTGGCTGCCAGGCCACTGAGGGGCACAGAGAAGCAAGTTCTCCACTTCACTTGTTCCAATTTTCCCCGTTGCTGACAAATCTTTCTGCTTTATGTTTAGGAGAGAAAAAAAAAATAAGTGTTCTCTTTTTGCTGGGTGCAAAGTTTACAGCTGATAAATCTGTCTAAATGTTGTTAACAGGTCAACTGCACCTGGGGGCCGAACATGACTTCGCCAGACCCCCGAAGAATGCGTGTGTTTTCCCCAGTTGTGCCCACACATCATTTGTTACGCTGCTGAAAGGCATGGCCAGTGGTGGTACCCAGCCCTACTCCCACTCCCAGCTAGAAGCCTGCTCCATGGACGGAGTTTTTCAGCAATCTTAAAGGAAATTTTTTCTGGGAAGAACATTAGTCTTATTCTAGACACGGGGAGGCAACAGAAAAGCTACAAAAGTATTCAGACTACACAGTTGCTTTATTATTATTTTTTTACATAAATTTGCTTGAGGTGAAAAGAAACTCATATTTATCCAGAGCTCTTCCTGGACTAGGTCTTACACTAGTCTATGTGCCGGCTTACTTCATTAATTTTCACCACAATCCCAGGAGAGATCATCCCTTTATTGTCATTTTCTAAAAGGAAATTTGAAGGCTCAGAGAGTATAAAAGACTTGCCTGTGACCACTCAGCGAGTGAACTTAGAACAGACAACATGTATTCGTCCACTCATTCAACTCTGGCTGAGTAGCTCCTTTGCCAAACACAGCTCTGGGTACTGAGGATGCCCATCTGTGAACCAAACAAATACTTCTGCCCTCTGGGAACAGACATCCCAGACAGGGAGACAGATAATGAACATGATACATGCATGACATATCCAGTACATTAAAGACAAACGCAGTACCAGGCACTGATGCTGTCACCAAATCTGTCCGTAGCCTTTCCATGTGTCTACCCCTATCTAGCCAATGAGTTGTATGTAGTGCCACTTCTGGGCTGGAGTATTCGGCTGTTAGTCCAAGACTCTCCAGGACACTCTCTATCCCTTGCCATGGTGACAGGTGGGTTTCAAGTGGTGGTCACCCCATCAGCCTGGGTCCCAGGTAGAGCAAAAGAATTCAGCTATGGAAAGGAGGATAAGGCTGTCAGCTGCTGTTGGCATCAGTAATGAACATTTAATTGGGAGAACTATGAGGCCCTGCCATGGAGTTCAAAAATCAATGTACAAATAGCCTGGATTCTGAAATCTCAGGAATGGGGGTTTTATGAGTCACATCCATTAGCTGAAGGAACATGGTACAATAGGAGAAAGAGATGTGGGAGGTGAGTCAAATGGACCTGTTATTCAAATCTCACCTGTACCATTTAGCCAGCTAAGCAAAAACCTTGGCCTTGAAATAGTCAATATGTGAGCCTTAGTTCATTTGCAAAATGTAAGAAACAAATTCTTGCTTTATAGCCTGATTGTCTGAAGGCCTAAGGTGAAGCAAGTGATCTCAGAGAACGTGGTCCAGCCTTCATCACCATCAGCGTCCTGCTGTCCTGTGTCCCTGCCTCAGGGGCCTTCTTTAGGTTCTGTCTCCCTGGAATTAGAAGTTGTATGTTGTCTACATCAAGCAACAATTTTTTTTTTTTTTTTCAGGAAAGGCTGTAATTAGAAGGCCTTTCCTTTTTAAAAGCCTGGCTTTTGTTCTCCACAATTTGGTTTCTTTGTTTTGTTTTGTTTTGTTTTGTTTGTGGGGTTTTGTGTTGTTGTTTTCTTTTGGTTTCTTTTCCTTTGTCTTCGGAAAATTATTTATGTATTCACTGTTTAACATTCTAAAGACTGAACATCCTCCTCGAGAGATTTATTTTATATTGCATAACAAATAACACTGATTCTCCCTTCCTATGACAACTGCTGGATTTCCTTCTCCTCTCTGTGCTTCTTTGTCTCTCTTTCTAAAGAAAAGCGAAGAACACAGCTTCCTGGATCCCCTGCAGTGGTCTCTGTCCCATGTATCATCCTCTCCTCTCTTGGGACTCTGTCAGTTGATTAAAATATATAATTGGATTATGCGGGTTTATGTCTCTATGTCCTGTTTCCTATGTAATTTATGTCCTTCACCACACACCAGTAAGAAAAAAAAAAAAAAAGGAGGGGAGGTGTCTTCCTGTTCACAGAGAAAAATCAATTATCCTTTCTTTTAAAGTGAAATCATATGTATTTATTTGGTGGGAAGTCTTCAAAGAAACCAGAAAGATCCTTCTAAAATATTCAGACCATCTTCACACACACACACACACACACACACACACACACACACACCAGAGTCTGGTTTAATGTTTAAAGTTTATTGGTTACCTACTAAGCACTAGAACTCAAATATGAAGAAGACGTGGTCTGCCTCCCCATGGAGTTAAGTCTAAAGAGGAAGCAGCCACACTGCAGTGTGGTTCAGAGTGGTAAGAGTGCAATGCCAGAGGTGACCCAGAGGAAGGTGTGATGAATGCAATAGGGGGGAGGGGAAGGGGGTGCTGCTAGAAGATAAGGTTGAGATGGGAGATAAGGTTGGTGAGATCAATTAGACTAGGTCATAAAGGACTCCAGATTTTTTTGAGGGAAAAAAACTGGACTTTTCTTGTTTTCCCCAAAGAGGTGAGGATGAGAAGCTGGTGGCTATGGAGTTTGCTTCCATGGTGGAACTGGACTGGTTCTAATTCAGAAATAGGAAGGGGAAAGAAGCAAAAGAATGGAATTGACCAGATACTGTGCAGGGAAATAAAACACTTGATTCTCATTTGATTCTCACAACACCCCAGCAGGCACCTGCTTCACCACAAGGTATTATGATCGCACCCATTTTATAGACTAGAAGACTGGGGTCTGAAACATTAAATAGGGTAAGGGACATCATTGTTCTGCCTCATGCCAGGGCTGACCATTGGGGACCAGCGGTGTGCATGACTAGAGGCTAGGGAGTGCTCGCCTACAGCAGGCCAGGCCCAGGAGCCAGACCTGCCTGATGAGCTGGTGTGGCAGAGTCTTCCAGGTGCTAGCCAGGACACCAAATTAGGTCCTTTTCTTCCAACAATGTGTCTTTGCCTAATTTGGTTTGTATGCTTATGGTTTCTGAAACCTAACAGAAGCCTAGTGCTAGAGAAACCAATGGTAGCTGGAGGAAAGATGAATGCCCAGTAAATTATAAAATTACCAAATATGGCATATCCCTATATAAAGATCTCTAAGCCCCTGAAACACCTTTGGTCTCTCCCACTGTTTGAAAGCCCAATATTGACATAGCCCTAAGCATCACAATGACTGAACAAAGCTTGCACGAAAGATGTGTGGCCTTCATGAAGCTTTCTTTGCCTTGGGACACAGAGAAGCACTTCATGAGGGGAACAGAGGGAGCCATCGTCATCGGCTGGCCTGAAATGTTTCCCACATCTCCCTCTGGCAGAGGACACAGAAGATGCTTCAGGGACTCCAACAATGCTTTCAGCAGGCTCCCTCCCTTGGGCAGAGTGTCTGCAAAAGGGTCTCCCCTCACCCTTGCTTCTGTGGATGATCAGAAGGACTTTATCAATAAAATTAGTCTTTGTCTCAAGTCCACATTTTCAAAAAGTATGCTGATTTTTATTTTTGGTAGTTCGGTAGCTTTCAGGTTCACCACAGCCTATCAGGTGAGAATGTCCAATAACAACATCGGCAGGACCTCAGCTACTGGAGCAAATACTTGCTTTGTCAAGGAACTAGTCAAACCCATCTGCTGATGATATGTGGGATAAAAAGATACTGAGCTGAAAACATGAAGAAGCTCAGCTACATGGTCAGAGGTGCACTATTAAGTCTGTTGGGAGACGAGGCATCTAAGAAGGGCAAGAGCAGCCCACGGGAATGTGTGAGGAGTCATGGCAGAAGGACCTGTCGCTCCTCCCTACAGGTCACCCTCCATCAGGCCCATTTTTATCAGACTGAACGTAAAGCCACCTCCTTTTTGGTTTCTTTGAAGATCTTTGCACGAGTTTACCAATTCTTACCTTCACAATGTTTGGACACAACTGATTCTTTGGCTCAAGTATTAAAGAGCCCACGTTCCTTGGGTCGCCTGGCACCGAGTCTCCCTCTACTCCCCTAGCAACTCTTTGGAACATTCTCATTAGGAAGAAAAAATACAGTTGTACTCAAATGAGGCATCAAATAGTTATGTTTTGCCTGGCCAGTCCAGAGAGTCAACATTAGGGTGAACAACTCTGAACAGGCAACATCCAGGCCTGGTACCACCCACAGTCATGAAGAGGAGCTGGTGATCATAGTGGTACTATCCTTCATTCCAGAATCTCACCCAGGACAAGGATCCTGTGAAAGAAGTCTGATGAAAGTCCCCAATCACCAAACTGGTTCCTTTCTGCCATCACTTTTTATTTGGCCACAAAGCCCTCCAAGCCTTTGTAAGATATTTGAGTTTAACATTTAGGTTTCTAGTCACTGCTTCATTGTTTTTCTAAAGTCAACCATGTGAAGCTCCATCCAATTTCCTTGTCACTTCTAAGTTATACCAAGCGAGTCTGTTGCCAAATGACAATTATATTAAATGGAAACAGCCTTACATAAGATGATTTGATGTGAATAAAGAGGACACTTTGCCGGCACTTGTGGGTCTCTGGGTATGCTAATGTCTTTGGGATGAACAAGGTGTATTGAATGAGTGTGTTTGCCCATGTGAATTCCCATGTCAAGACCCATACTGCCTAATGCCAGTTCTAAGGGAGAATTCTCTGCTGCCAATCTCAAATTGCTTATTGTTAATGCATACCATTAAGATTAATCCTTGTTTTAGCTGTCAGTTCTTATTTACAGACCCAAATTTCCTTTGGGTTAATGCTAGTTATGAAATCTTCCCTAATTCTGTGGCTCTCATGCAACCTTAAATTGAATGGCCTTAATTTGAGGATTAAGACCTATTAAATGAACTCAAATTGAATTCACAATTCAGGTAATACAGGTGAAATATACTTACCTTGTTGATTCTTTGAAGGGAATGTTAATAGTGTGGCCCCCAAATTTTATTGCACATAAAAGTTATAATTTCCTTGGTCAATATGGATGACACAAGGGAAGGTAACTACCTCTAACTGGATACCTGTAATATAAGGACATTGTGGGTACACATGGCTTTATGTACATGCATTCATTAATAACCATTAGAAGAAATTAATGTTTTATCCAAATTACAAATAAGGAACATAAATCTTAGATAAAGTAGCTTGCCCTAAGTCAGTGGTTGGCAAACTTATTAGTCAACAGAGCCAAATATCAACAGTATAATGACTGAAATTTCTTTTGAGAGCCAAATTTTTTAAACTTAAACTTCTTCTAACGCCACTTCTTCAAAATGACTCGCCCAGGCCGTGGTATTCTGTGGAAGAGCTACACTCAAGGGGCCAAAGAGCCACATGTGGCTCATGAGCCGCAGTTTGCCCTAAGTCATATACTATTAAGCATAGTGACTGAAGTTTTTTAAAGGGGGGAGGGATTTCAATTCTGCTGACACTCTTGTCACCACAACACACAGAACAAGAAATCAAGAGCTTTCAAATTTATTTCTTGCTTTCCCAATAATTGATGCTCATAAGAACAATGATCTATGAATGCACAATATTAAGCACATAATGCTAAATAGTTGTAGCTCATCTATAGATCATGTCTGCTTCCAAATGATGTAAAGAATTTGGCAGCTGATTCATTATGATCCAATGTCTACCTCTCAGCTCAAGATTAATTATTATTCATTTAGTTCCAGTTGAAGGAGTTCTATTTAACCATGTCAATCACTCCCACCAGGAGTACAGATTTTGGTAGAAATTTTCAATAGTGTGCTAAGGATCTATTCCACCACTTCTGCTTCCTTGAGGGACCTGCAGTGTTATATACTCATTGAAGATGGACATTCTGTGACTCAAGTCTTAATGAAATTTACAGGTGCCCAGCTTAACTATAATGCATCAATATGACTCCTCCTCCATGTCAGCAACAGTTTGGTTGGCTCTGAGCACAGCAGGCACAGGATTGAAATCAGGCAAGAGCAGAGCTATTTTTACCCAAGCCACAGATATATAGAGTCAAAGGCACCAAAACGACTTTATAAACACAAAGTCTGGTATAACATAGTTATGCAATTCCTGCATATGGAAAACACAAAGAAGGGAAGGAAGAAAGACATTGCAGCTTCACCAGCTAACCTTTTCCTTTAAAAAAAGACAAATTTTACTTCTACAAAAAGATGTCAGGCTGAACACACATGTTTAACCCCTGCTCCCTCCATCCCAAATGTCTACTTAGATGCCATTAAGCACTGAAATGTTTTGTTATTGCTTGTTTTTCTGTCTGTCTGCCTGACTGCCTGTCTGTTTTAAGGTGTAAATAAACAAAGAAAACAGAAAGAAGCTAAGAGCACCAAAATTTTGCAAGGTTGAAAGGAACTGGATGAGTAGCAATAGACTTAGCAGAATCCTAAACTAGAAGAAGATGTAATTTCAAAACCAATTGAGAACAAAGAAGATCCTACAAGTTTGCAGAGAAGAAATACAGTCTTCAAATAAAGCTGCACGAATTATACTGGCATCACAGTTCTAAACAGAAATATTGGAACCAAAAGAAAATTGAGTAATGCTTTTAAAATTCTGAGGGAAAATTATTTCCTACACAAAAGACTATCCCCAATGAGGCTATCAATTAAATGTGATGAGAATTAAGCCATTTCCAGACACACGGGGTTTTTAAAAATATTATTTTCCATATATCTTTCCTCAGGAAACTAGTACAGGATGTTTTCCATCAAAACAAGAGAGTAAATGAAAGAAAAGAAGGAATGAGAGCATCTAACATGAAAAGGCATCAAAGGGAATCTTCAGGATAGCAGTGAAGGGATGTTGCCCTCATATAATCTTCTGGACTACCTTATTCAATAATATTTTAATAAAGGGCTAACAAAAGCCACAAATTGTTGCATTTCTCACCTCACTTAACCAGTTCTTACCCAACAAGTGGAATGACAGAGGAAAAGTTTATAATGGTCCTGACAATAGCCTGGATGTCCATCAAATATTCCATGTGCCTAGACTTCTTTGCTTATGCTTTTCTGACTTCCTATACCAGACTGGTGCCTACGCTCTGCAGAAATTGCTCTTTCTCATTGAAGCTTAAATGTCAGCCCCTGCCCTAGGCCTTCCAGGAGTATGATCACTCTGTCTCAATAAGTCATCTGTTACTCTCCAGCCACCAACACTTCCAACAAGCTCTAATGTGTATTTTATTTATTCACTTATCTGGGTTTCTCCCCTGCCTCACCCCCTTGATTCTTTCCCCACTCAAAAGCCATTTCTATGCAACCAGTGGCCTTGCCTGTCCCTTTTACTCTGTATCCAGGTTCCTTTACAGGTGCTCAATGAATAGCTTCTGAACTTAAAAACCAACATGTTTCACAGTTAATATGACAAGGCAATCTTCTGACTTGGGTTGTATTTCAAAGTAGTTCAAATGTCAAGTATGGCAGCTCTCTGACTTAATCACTGCAACTGGATGAATAAGCACGCAATTGAATTTTCAAGGCCAGTAAGCAGATAAGAGCTTCTGTGTCCCAAACCATGCCTTCCTGAATTCCAGCACTCAGAGCCATGGCTGTAATTCACATTCAGGAAGTGCTGGCCATGCTACCAACATAGGAATTGACAGAGCATGAAGCACAGATATGAGCAAAGTATTACTAACATGTGCTGAACATTTACTACACACAAGATACTCTGTGTATTTCTTATCCCCCTAACACTTTGGAAAGATAGGTGTTGTTTTTAAATCCCACTTTAAGATGGAAAATAGAGACTCAGAAAGTGAAGTTACTTGTCTAAGAAGAGTAAGCAAGTAAATCTCTGAGTGTTGAATGAGAACTCAGGTCTGTTATTTCTAACACTGGTACCCTTTCCACTATAAAATGTCATTTCTAAAGTCTAAATTTGTACTTTTCACACCCAGAAGATCAAACCACAGTAGCTAAAACTGTGCCACTATAATAACACAGCTCTTTTATAAAGGAAAAAGCTAGGAAACCAACTTCTTCTTTAGTTTGTCATCAAGAAGTTTAAAGAAATTATGTTTGGTCATGAAGCACTTACGCAATTTTATGTAATGACCCTGAGAATCATGGCTCAATCATTGAGGTCTCAGCATAAATCAAGAGGGAAAATGATAAATGTCTTTGAGCTAATAATGGAAAAGTACCACAATCTTCAAGGGGTTAGAGGTTAGCGGGAAAAGATATGAAATGTATGTGGCACTTCATTTACTGTAAGAACAAGGTACAAATGTTCAGAGTAATTTCTTCCCACCGTGAAATGTTGAGATCAATGTCAAGCAGGTTATTGAAACAGTACATGGAATAGATGTCAAAATAAGTCAAGCTGAATGAAGTAAGTTAGAAGAAACAGAGCCATATGATTCTTTCTCTTTGGTTTCAAGAACAAAGAATCACTTTTTTTTTCTTTTTACAAGGGCAATGGTATTTAGAAGTTATTAGCCATGGTGAAAATGCCAAATTTTTTAAAGATAGAGTTATAATTTTTAAAAGTGTTGAACAAAAACAATCTCCCCCTTAACACAAAGCTCATAAAATATTTTTAAAACCACCTCAATTTCAGGTAGGTTTTTATTTGTTATTTTGATAGATATGTTGAGATAACTTATACAAAAAATGATAGAAAAAATCTTTATTCATCAGAACATCTCAATTCCCTATTTTCAAGAAAATTATAATAATATTTTTTCTAATTATAAAATACATGTTCATTATTTAAAACTTGAAAAATTAGAAAGAAACCACCCCCCCCCCAATCCCACAAACCACACTTTCCTTATAGGTAGAAATATGTTTATATACTAAATATATAATATATAGTTTATGCTCAATTTTATGGAATTTTTATACTCACTTGAGATATATTTGATTGAATTTAGAAAGAGAGGAAGGGAAAGAGGGAGGGAAACATTGATCAATTGCTTCTAGTATCCACCCCGCTTGGGGATCGAACCTGCAACCTATTATAGATATGTGTCCTAACTGCGAATCTAATCTAACCCATAACCTTTTGATATACTGGACAGCGCTCCAACCAACTGAGTCACCCAATCAGAACTATGCTCAACTTTAGAATGCTCATCAACTTTCCCTTCTATGTGCTTCAGAGATTAGCTTTCTCCAGGTTGGAACTGAATTTATGAAATTATTTTTTTTAAATTAAGATAGTTTTCATTAAACACATGGTTATACATATACCTCAAAAAAAAACTTTACATATATGTACATTTAGGAGTCTTTTGTTGGATGGTGATTTCATACTGAATATAAAAACTATGTTCCTAATCCCCACAACCGTCTTCACTCCGCCTGTATAATCAGAGTCACCCCTTGCTGGCCTTTCCCAGAAGGACATGGGTTTAGGTGTCAGACCACTCATAGTGATGCCCCAGTTTGCTGGCCCCTCTTAGCACCATTTCCTTCTGTCATTGCTCAGCAGGCATCTACATAAAAATCTGTTTCGGAATCTCACATTATGTGTTTCCCTCCAGTTCACTCTTGCCCTAAACCAACCGAGGCTTCCTCTTCCACATCATCTATTGCTTCTCAAAGTGTCCTGGTCCTCAGCACTTTTTGTGTGTTTGTTTTGGGGGGGATATAGAATTATCCCGAGCCATGGAAAAGAGGGCAAAAGGTACTTCTCACAGCTCAGTGAGGTCTTGGACTAAAGAAGACACACAGGAGCAGTGTGGCCCCACTGTCCTTCACAGGAACTCCCAGATCTGATCCCCATCTCACACCACCAGCTCTGCAGGGTCCTTTCTCTTCTCCCCTGAAGGCATGCCCCTCTGCTCCTTCTCCTCCCTACCCGCCCCCTCAAGTGAGATAGAAAACTCTTTCAAAATTTTGCATGGGCATCAAGTTTATAACCTGCTTTCCTCAAGCCTGCCTTTGGGGTCTGGAAAGCCTGTGTTGAAGGTTGAAAAACAAAAAGAAAGCTCACGGGCTAGTTCTGCCCTCTCAACACTGTTCCTCAGTGTCAGTGTGAAAACCACTGAAGAATGGTCACATGTTGGGGGGAGAGCAAAGAGAGCACAATGGTTCATACTCCAACACATGGTCACGCTGACTCAACCTCAGTCTGCTCCTCAATGACTGAGCAGCTTGAGGGCAGAGTGTCTTCCTGACACCTGCACCCCAGTGCTCAGCACCACATCTGGGCCAGCTGCAGCCTCAAGGCACTAAGTAGACACACATGTGAGTTCTCACGATGTTTGATGATCAGATATGAAGAAATGTAGCTGCAACCAATGGTATTCTTAGCAACTTCCAACAGCACAGTTTCGATCAAGCAGAAAAACGCTGTACTTATAAGTGCAATACTGGAGTAAACTGCTGAATTAAACAGATTTATGATAGTTCTGCAAAAGTGAAAGTTTACAAGGTGTTTTAAAGAAACTGATATCACAGGCCATATACTTTCCACAAGCATTTCAATGTAAGACTGTGTAATTCCTCTGCATCTGAGGGTGATGTAAGTGCAGGCGTCCAACACTCAGCCCTCCACCCTCCGTCGAATGGGATGACCAAAGGATATAAAATTAGGGAAAAACCAGCATCAGTGTTGGAAAATAGGAAGAATGCCATGCACATGCCCGACACGTTAGGGAATGCATATTTCATATAGGCTGATGGTAGGAACTGGAAGCACAATACAGGCTGCGTTCCCGACTGCCCCGTGACAGAGAGAATGCAAGGAAGTGGAGGGACACAGACAATTTCTGAAAGACCACTTCCGGGGGTGAAAGAGATCTTGGAATAGGAAAACACTACAATCAAAATGCTATTTCTTTATTTTATGTAAATACATTTTTTTGTTGTTGTTGTTGTTGATTGATGAGAGAAAGAAAGAGAGAGCTAGAGAAACAGTAATTTGTTGTTTCATTTATTTATGCATTCATTGGGTGATTCTTATATGTGCTCTGACTGGGGATCGAACCCATAACCTTGTTGTATTGGGACAATGCCCTAACCAACTGAGATACCTGGCCAGGGCTACAAAATACTACTTCTACTGGAGCCAGGGAGAAAGTGCTAACAACAGAAGCGAGAAGCCATTTCAGGCGTCCCAGGCCACCCCAAACAGGGCAGTGATGGGGATTCTAGGTCCTGAAAAAGTGCTGCAATTCTGAACAAGAAATGCTTGAAGGGACGAAACACTTCTGAAATACAGGGTTGGGCAAAAGTAAATTTACAGTTGTGAGTTTGCAAAATGCAGAGTTTATTCTGGTATTATTACTTACTTATTATTGTATTATTTTCCATATGAACGACTATAAACCTGCTTTTGCCCACTCCTTGCACTTATTCTAATAAATAAAAATGCAAATATGCTCATCTGTGTCTCAGAGAGACCCTAGGGGATTTCTGAGCGAGTCCCTGTAACAGTCAGGCAGTGGAAGTAAAAAGAGCACAGATGTAGAATGCAGTACGAAAGGCTAATTGTCCACCAGAAACTCATGGTCGTCCTTCTGTTATTATTCTCAGTAGGCACCTTCCCCTTCACACCCGAGTACAGCCCTATGAAGAGTTCTTGCCAAAGGGGTCTGAGCAGAAGTGAAACATCCCTCCTGGCAAGGGGTCCCAGGAAGCAGCTGTGCCCTCTGCAGTTTATCTGACTGCCTTGGCTGCCTGGGGACAGAGGACTCGGGGTCCTTGCAGATGGAGGGAACCTGTATGCTGCAGCGTCCAGTAGAGGGAAAATTGAACTTCCATTTGTTACATTTGTATTGGGCTTTGCTGGTTTGCTCGGTTATTTAATGGCTGCAAATTTTTTCCCTCCCCGTAGCCACACTCCTGTGCGATGTGACTGTGCAGTGCCTTCGAAAGAAAAAGCTCTATTTCCTCCCTACACTCCCTTCAACAAATAAAGGGAAATTGTTTTTCACACCCTACTCCGCGCACACCAATCCTTCACTTCTGACACCAAATGTGTGTGGTGTTCCCCCACACTAAGTAATTCTGCAGTTCTGTGGACACCAATGGGGTGTCCTACAATTCAACTAAATCCGGACACTATCTACCTGGGGACAGCATCAGATCCCACAAGTTAAGGTCTCAGTCCTGTAAGGCTGCCCCCACTGCAGATGCTAACCAAAGTCAAGGTTGTCTTCTGTGCTTCTGACTGACCAGCTATAAATCTGGGCGGAGGAGGGGTGGGGAATGGGGGAGTGTTCCCAAAACCACTTCCTTGGTTTTCAGAATGTATTAAAATGGCTCATAAAACTCAGGAAAAACATTTTACTAACAGGATTACCAGTTATTATAAAGGGATACAACTCAGGAACAGCCAGGAGGGAGAGAATCACAGGGCAAGGTATGGGGGAAGGGGCACACTGTGTTCAAGCTTTCTCAGGGCACGCCAACCTCCCAGCACCTCCATGGGATCGGCGACATGGAAGTTCTCCAACCCCAGGCAGGCTTTTGTTGCAGGCTTCCTTGTGTAGGCACAATTGATTAAATCGTTGGTCATTGAGTCCTCTCTAGCCCCTTTCTCCCCTGAGATCCAGGGATAGCACTGAAATTCCCAGCCCTCTAATTATGTGATTGGTTCCCCTGGTGACCACCCCCACTCTGAGTTTTATTCAGGAGTCCCCAACTATCAATCACCCCTTTCCCATGTGAAAAGATGTTACTTCGGAGGTTCCAAGAGTTTTAGGATCCCTGTGCCTGAAAAGGGATTAAGTTCAAATATAGATGCTTCTAGACATACCATGAAGTTATGTCACAATAAACCCATCATAAGTAAAAAGTGCATTTAAAACAGCTAGCCCCTGAACACCATAGCATAGCTTAGCCTGCCTTAAAGTGCTTAGAACACAATGTCCAAAACACGCTGCAGCTGGAAAGTGTTGGCTGTTTACCCTCCTGGCCGGGCAGCTCGCTGCTTCTACGCAGCTTCCATACAGAACCACATATTGCTATCCTGGGGAAAGGTCAAAATTCAAAGTTGGAAGTACTGAATGCATAATGCTTTTGCACCATCATAAAGTCAAAAAACCCTTTAAGTTGAACCATGATAAGTCAGGGACTGTCTGTATATATTTCTTATTATGAATCACAATATCACACCTTTTACTAGAAATGGATAAAACCTGAATAGCCTTGTGATTTGCTTGAACCAACAGAATGTGGCAGAGGAGACATTATGTGAATTCTTTAGAGCCTAGGCCTTGAGATCTTGTCTGTACCTATCCTCTGTACCCTTCTTCAGGTAGGGGGCCTGGGTCATCAGAGAGACAGGATGGAGTAAGACCTTGTCACAGCCGGTGCCAGTGCCAATGCCCCAGACTGCGCCTGAAGCCATCGGAGAACACCTTAGATCCCCTAGACCCAGGGGAGCAGCAGATAACTGGCCATAGGAGTGAGGGCAGGAGGAACCAGTAGAAGCAGCAAGGAGTGTAAAATTCAGGGGGAAATCACATTAACAATACAATGGAGACAAAACAGACTTCCCTCTATTGCAAACTTCCAGAAAACAATGGAGTGAAATCCAGAGCATTTTGAGGGGAAAAGATTGAGACAAAGAATCCTACAAGTAAACAACTACTTTATGAATAGGAGGCTGGAAGATTTATATTGAGGGATACAAGACATGGAAATTAAGTCACCCATAGATGCTCCCAGAAAACCACAAAGAGATAAAAAAATTGCTGGAAGGTTTAATCAAGACATAAAGCACAATTTTAAAATTCGAGAATGTGGCAGTTGTGGTAGAAAAGCCTCAGTGATGCCAATGAAACTACACAAAGAACTGTTTGAATAATTATAAATATGGTCTTAAACTTAATACAGATGTTAATAATAATGCTTAAAAGAGAAGCTACATGATGAAAATGATCATTTGGGTCAAAGTCATAAATTATTACCAATAAAAATTAAGACATGGGAAAAGATATACACAAGTATGTTGAATTTCTCATGCAATGTAAATTATTATTCTTTAATTCTCATTATCAGTAATTGGAGAAAAAATATTTTTAATTAAAGGGAAAACTTTTAATTTTAACTGTAAGACTTTTGAGCAATGTATCTCCAATACAATGACTTCTTAAAAGTCATATATAAATGTATGTACTGTTATATGCCCATATATATGTGTATGCATTATACATCATATGATAATGGAATCACCCAAAGGGTAAGATAAACCTACAATTAACACTAATTTAGGATAAATTTTGTTGTATGTATCAATAACATAAACCACTATTTTCTTTCACCATTATAAGAATAACTTTTAGTGGCAACAGAATGTTTCAATTTGCTTTCAATGTTTTTTAAAATCTTGGTTCCACAACATAGCAATTCCAAGGTGAATTGGGAGTCCATTTTTATTTCAAACTTTGCTTTTATGCCTACAGTAGTACGTGAATATGATCCTTCACAAAGAGAGAAAAACTCAAGGCTAAGACATATGGCACTAGCTACACTTAATAATCACAACACTTAAGTCCTATACCCCCCCACCACCAATTATGTACCTGTTATTGTTGAAATTTTGGTAGTAAATTTCCACTTTCCATTCTTTCCATCAATTGTCTTTGAAAAGGAATCAGTCCATATTATACTATTGTGCTTCAACAAATGGGTTTAAGTTCTCTAAAACTTTTAAACAGGATAAAATTTCTATTTCAGGTTTCTTAAGTGTATTGATATGAGAGATTATTTTTTATAGGTGTAACATTTATATCATTTTCAGCAATGTATCAGATGGCAATGGAAACACCGGGAAACATTTCCAAACATCCGTTTTGAAAACACTCTATTACCTCATAATGTGGCTGATGGTGAATTCCTGCCAGGAAAAAGGAAAGATTTAGCTAGGCCTTTTGGCTGAGGAGGGAACAGGGACTAAGAGGGGGAAATGGGAAGAGGGAGGAGAGGGTTGTTATCATTGTTTTCCTGTATTTGCATCAGGAATGTTACTTTAAGCTGCATTTTTTTTTTTAAGGAATTATTTTAAGATCCTTGCCAATTTTGTGAATTAGCCTCATAAAAATAAATGAAGTAACCCTCAAATCCACTTAAACTCCAGTGAGTCAGGAAAGAGAGCAAAATGTAAAATGTCCCCATCATTCACCCCAACATCTGGAACTCACTCTCTTCCACCTCGCTTACTATGAATAAAATGAGTAGCTCTGCCTCACACGCAGACCTGCACAGCGGACCAGCATCAACTTACATTAAATATTAGTAGAGCTTAATACCTTTTAAAATTTTTAAGTAAAAAATACTTTCTTTTGGATCTCCAATGAATGTTCTTGTGCACCAACTGGGGTACATGCATCCCGCTTTGGAGAATGATGCTCTAGTCCAATAAATCAGTATGGAAGCATGATAGAAATAAGATCACAGTAATATGACCAAACGTAGCAATTGTGACAACAATATATGGTCAGAATTCAAGACCGAATACCCAAAAAACACCTCTGAAACCAAAATATTAAAATATTTTAAAAGATTAAAATGCAAAGACAAGGCAAGGCACATTTTGTTTTAGCAAGCCAAAACAATAAGGAAGTAGTAGTCACAAGGTTATTTTCAGGCAAAAGAAAATACGCAACAGGCAGCATCACACTGGACAGGGAATGTCCTTGCACATTCAAACAAAGCACAATCCATAGAGATTTCAGTAATAAACATACACGTGTGTTAAAAAATACTGCACAAAATGTACAGAAGCACAGCTATTCAAAGTACCACTGCAACCTCGGTCATCCAAGCAGTTAAAGGATAACCCAGGATAAGGAAGTTGTGAATAATAAAGTTGCATTCGTTTAGTATACACATAGTGATTGCAGGGCAAGAGACAGATAACATACCTTCTTTCCAAGGTCTTCTGGAACATTTGCAAATATAGAGCACATATTTGACTGCTAGATAAAGCCAAAATCAATTCTCCAAAGTAGGAATCATATAGGTCATGTTCTCAGAGAACAATGCAATTTGAATGTAGAAATTAATAACTTCAATGGTCTCATTGACTTTTTAATATAAATATCCTCCCCAAACCATAAGCTTTATACCAAAACATCATAGAAATTACTGTGACCTAGAGATATATAAACTTATTAAGCTCTTAGAATATTCCTATTTTACTAACTTTAGGAAAAAAGATAATTTAAAGCTTAGATCACTTTATAACTAAAGAAATGCCTGCATATTGTAAGGAAGTCTGCCAATCAATAAAGGTACATTAAAAAAAAGGTAATTTTGATTTTTCTATTCTAGGCTTCTCCTATATATGCATACACTAACACATTCACAAATACATAAGTACCCACATGCCCCCTCCCCAATACATACATACAAAATAGGATCATAGTGTAAGTTTATAATTTTCTATTCATTAACATATTGCAGGCATATTTCCTTGCTAATAAGTTACCATTGTCATTTTTAGAAAGTGATTTCTACAGTGTGTGCATGTCCCAAGTTATTTCACCAATCCTCTTCTATATCACTGACCTATTAATACTTGACCGTGTATGTTCCAATTTGTCATTTGTGTGTGTATTGCTGTTGTTTGGTTAGTTTGGATAATTTTGTAAATTTGTATTTTTATTGATATGGTTTGGTTGCTTAAATTATATTTAATTTTTATATAGTCAGATCAATCATTTTTCTTTTATAAGCTTAATGTCATTTAAAAATGTCTTCCATGTCCCAAAATTACAGAAAGATGTACTTAACATGTTCTTCTAGCTTTAAATTTACTTTTTAAACTTTGATTCATTTGAAATGCATCCTGGTGTAAGTCATGAGGCTGGTAGACAGGATAGCATGGTGATTAAGAGCATGAACCCAGACTCCAGACAGCGTAGGTTTAAATGCCAGCTCTGTTCCTGTCAAATTGCATGACTTTGGACAAATTACTTAGCCTGTCTGTGTCTCAATTTCCTCATCTATAAAATGGTGATAATAATAATATGTATTCATGGAATTCCTGTGAAAATTAAAAATGTTAATTGGTGTAAAGTATGTAGAGCCATGCCTAACATATAGCACTAGCCATCACTTTCCCAAGTAACTAGCCAATTGTGCCAACCCATTCACTGAATATCCTCTGCTCTCATTCATAAATTGAAGTCCCACTCTTATTATTTACTAAAATATGGTACACTGTCTGTCTGTCAGGCCCTATCCCCATACTTTTTAAGTTCCTTGAACCTTATAATGCGCTTTCCTACACCATGGTGTAGATATACCTTTATTATTCCTCTTTTTAAAAATGTTCTTGAAAAGAACATTTTGAAAAATGTTCTGTGACCTATAATTATTAAGATGAATCAAATATCTCTATATTTTTCTAGAAGTACTTGATAATATCTCATCAAATTTCCAAAACAATTCCATTGGAATTCTAGTTGGTATCTAGTTGAATGTACAGATTAATTTAGGGGTGATTAGCATCTTTTGTCAAAATAATTTTAATGACAAATAATTTACGTTTTCTAAAGTACTTCTGAAGCATTGTGAAATTTGAGACTCAAAAACAGAATGTATTTGGGCAGGCATGTGTTGCCTCCATTTAACAGACAGAAAACAAAGCTCAAAAAAGCTTGGGATCTCACAGTGGAAGTGAGTGGAATAGTCAGAATTTACATCTGGGTCTGTTAAGATGAGTGGGCAATTCAGTCTGTGACCTAGAATCATTCATTTGAATCAAATATATTCCAATCTAATTTTCGAAGATAAATATTTACCAACATGTCCATATTTTTGTCCATATTTCCTTAGCCTCTCCTTTTCTATTTCATGGTGTGCATTCCAAAAGCAACATGTAATCTTGCATGTCAATAAATTCTACAAGCAGTGGCAATGCTCCCTTTCTGCAGCTTGACAGCAGGCAGAGAAAGCTCATTAAACGCTGACAGTTCTTTCTATTTAGTAGTGCATCTAACCTAGAGACAACATGCAAATGTAGCCGTTTTTTCCTAGTTATATAAGGTATGTTTAACAGAAGACTTTCCCAGGGTTGTGGGAGTGTTTTTTCCCTGTTTGTTTGCTGCAAAAGTCTTTGACCGTCTAATACGTGCAAGCATTCACATAGGACCTGCAGTAAAGAGATGACTAAGACTCAACTTCCTGCCTCAAGAGTTAAATGATTATATATATACAAATACTTTCAGTACATCTGGATGACACTGTTATATCTAATTTCTTAGAAATATGAACAAGGTAGAGGGAAAACTCACCGGAAGGAGGAGCAGAGGACTCTCCGGGATGAACTCAGACCTTCACGGAGCCTGTGAACTTACCTGGGTCTTGAGGAATAGATAGGAGTTCAGCACTGGTCAGTGGGAGGAAGGGAAGTCTGGGAAAAGATAAAAACATTACCCTCAGTTTACTCAACTAGAAGAAGGGATGATTTTGGATTTGCTTACTTGGGGCTCTGTGAGGAACAAAAATGAAAATGTACATGAAAAGTCTAGGTAAACTCAACCTTTTGAGGATGTCTTAAGACCTAAGAAAAATAAAGTCCAGGGAGTGAAAAAATTAGATGACCTCCGGCTCACTAAAACTGCCAGTCTTTGAATGGATTTGATTTTACTCCATTGATAAGTCAGTTTATAAAACATAACTACAGCACAAACCAGTTGGTCAAAATCAAATTCCTGGGTAGTAAACGTTCCTAAATTGTGTCCATGTGATTCTATAATTAGAAATAACATGTTGAGGAAGCAGACACTAAGTACCTAACAATTGCTCGAAAAAACCTTCTAGGAATCAAACACTTTAGGTCGTGCTATGGTCTGGGCTGGACAAGAGTAGGGGCTTGAGGATATGTTATTGCAAGGGCTTGTCTTCTGTCTGTGCTGATGAGAGTCATCAGCCCTTCCATACCTGCTTCCTTTTGCATCTCTTATTCTATCATTGTAGCTAATACCCAAGTCTTTATTTTCAGACTCATTATTTCCAGATTTTTAAAAAAATATTTTACTCTCATGCTTCTAATCTCATGCACTGAAGGTCCTAGCCAGAGCTATAAGACAAGAAGAAGTAAAAGTCCTACAGATTTGGGAAAAGAAATCAAATTATCTTTTATTCAGGGAGGACAGGATTGGTTATGTAGAAAAATACACATTTTAATTTACCCCCTGCAAAAAACCTATTAGAATGAAGAAGTGAATTTATTGGGGTCTCGAGATAAAAGTTAACATATAAAATTTAATTATACTTTTCTATACCAAATAACAAGCAAATAAAATATAAAACTTTAGAGAGAATATGATTTATAATTATATCAAAAACATGAAATATTGCCCTAGATGGTTTGGCTCAGTGGATAGATTGTCAGCCTGCAGACTGAAGGGTCCCAGATTCAATTCCAGTCAAGGGCACATGCCTGGGTTGTGGGCTCAGTCCCCAGTGGGGGGGGGGGGGGTAGAGGGGGACATGCAGGAGGCAGCCAACCAATGATTCTCTCTCTTCATTGATGTTTCTATCTCTTTATCCCTTTCCCTTCCTCTCTGAAATAAATAAAAATATATTTTTAAATAAACATAAAATACTTAGAATTAAATTTATTTTTAAAAAAGAACTTTCTGAGGCACATGGAAATATTCTGTATGTCAATTAGGTAGTGATTATACTAGTCTTCACATTTCTAAATATTCCTTAAGCTCTATACTTAAAATGTGTGCATTTTATTGTATGTGGATTTAATCTTAAAAAGAAAAATATATATTTCCAGATTTAAAAAATATATATCTCCAAAATATTATGGTAAGTAAAAGAAACCAGACACAAAAGACCACATAACATATGACTCCATTTATATGTAATATCCAAAAGAGAAAATTCCATACAAACAAAACAGACTGGTGGTTGCCAAGGGCTGGGAGGACAAGGGAATGGGAGAGACTTACTTTGGAATAATGGAAATGTTTTGAAACTAGATGGAAGTGGTGGTTGCACAACACTATGAATGTACTAAACACCACTGAGTTGTTCAATTGAAAATGGTTAATTCTAGATTATGTAAATTTTATCTCAGTACATTTAAAAGCAAACAAACATTAAATGATGCTGGGTTGCAAAGTTGACATGCATGTGCATGAGACCTGGAGTTAGTCACGTCTACCTCTGGTCTTCGTTCCTAATGAGAGCTTAGGGGCATTGGTTGTGTGCTTGGCTTGCATGCTTGACATACTTTTCCTCATTCAACCACCATTCTACAAATGAGGAAACTGAGGCTTGGAGAAGTTGAATAACTTGTCTGAATTCACATAGCATTCCATGTGCATGACAACAAAGCTGGATTCTGCACCTCCCATCTCTTTTAAGACTAGTTTTTCTAGTGGTGAGGTCAGCAGACACCCTGTACCCTTTTAGGGCTAGATAATGAAGTGGACCTCGGAGACCTACCGAGGGTGGGAACTCTGAGGGGACCTTATAATAATAAACCATGATGAACCGGATTCTCAGAACCCCTGGCCTAATACTGAGAAATTCCAACCATCCTGGGCTACAGACTATAGTAGTGAAATTCCAAGTACCTATCCTTTTCACAAATTAGAGCAAAGAGGAAACTCCTCAGTGTTTTCCTTGTGATAATATGCATATGTGCGAACACTCCACTAACAAACTGACAAACACACTTCACTTCTTTGAGTTCCCTTTTATTTTATGATGAGTGGCCTGTCTGCAGGCTTCAATTTAAGTTCCTTCTTCCCAAGCCTGTGCAGTTTTCCAGTGTGCAGCCTATTTTTTTAGTCCTTGCAAAGTTATAATAACAGGTTAAACCCAGGCTCTTGTAGGGTTTGTGCCAAGATGAGATTTTTTTTAAATCCTATCTAAATTACTTCATGTAGCAATGTTCCTCTCTGCCTCCAAGCTGCTGTCAGGGCTGGGCCAAAGCTGTGCTGAGGGGAACAGAGCAACCGGAGCCAGGGATCTCCAGGAAAACAGGGGAGAGAAACCCACTCTGGGGAGAGCCCTCAGTAGACATCATCATATATCATAGTTTCCTCTAAATGGCCTACGTGTTGCCCTTACGGAGTGTATTTCCTAATCAGACTCTGATTCTACAAGGTTAGAAGGTCCAAAACCACATACCCCTGGCTCATCTGAACTTCTATTGTGATGAAAATGAGATATGAGGGAAACATCTCAGCTTTCTTAGACTAAGTAACCTGAGCCTTAATATAAAATGTTGTCATTCATTTATTTAGCAAACATTCTCTGAATGCCTGCTTAGTTGCAGGCACAGTAAAGATATTTTTTTAATTTATAGGCTTTCCCCCACTATATTAAATTAAACATATGCATGAAAAAATGGTCCCCATGCTTTAGGGTATTGCCATATGATGAGAGGGGTGACCATGAAAACAGGTTACAGTGCAAACTGACAGGAGCTATTATTTTCCAAGGTGATTAGTGATGCTTTGAGGATCAGTGGTCTACTATCCTTTTTATTTTCATTTGTTTATTCATTTGTCATCCATTCAGCAAAACATTACCAAGGAACCACAGTATGCAATATGCTAATCACAGCTCTGGGGTCCACAAATGGAGTTGGATAAAATTATGTGCATACAGAGTCTTTATTGACTTATTAGAGAAAACACATGTGTCAGATATGTTCTGTTGTTCCTCCAGATCTGTTACCTGCCTTTTATACTCTGTTCTGTGACCTACATAGTTCACCTTTAATGAACTTCAACATTGATGGATTTTCCTCCAAAATATGTTTTCTCTAGGCAGACCATTATACCACTGAAATTCCTTGATCAATGTTCTTTCTAGATGTGGGAAATTATATGCATTTTTTTATTTTAATATTTTCTTCAGTGATGTCTATAGCGTCTGTTCAATACTCATCACAGTAAAGACATTTTTTAAATTATAGGCTTTTCCTCCCTATATTAAATTTTACAAATTATACCTTCTGCCATTGTGATTTGTTGTTGTTGAGATTATTTTAGCAAGGCCATTTTGTTTTTTAAAAACTGGATAAATTTTGCAGATAAAAACCACATTAAGGTAATCTAATATTTTGTCAATTTTAATATATATGTATATATTGATTGTTATCAATATGTTGACTATCTCTACCTGCAATATTTAATTGTGTTTTTTCTTTATCTAAAAATAAATAATTTTTAGAGTTGTTGAACTTCAGAAGAATTTTTAGTTTTACCTCCGCAGGTTTAAAAAGGCAATGTCAAAATAGTTTGCTTTACATTGTTCGTCTTCTTGGGTTTATATGTCTATAAAAGCATTTAGCACATTATATTGAGATTCAGGCCTGCCTCTCCCAGGAAAAGGTGAGCTCCTGGAGGGTAGAAATTAAGTATTATTTACCATAGGCCTTTCCCAGCCTGCCCCAGAAGGTGTTGAGTAAATGTGGGTTGACTGTAGAGTCATAAAATTTTTGCTTTCTTTATACACTCTTCTGTGAATGGCTTTCCAGGTATTTCACCTACAGAAAAAAACCAGTATAGTGTTGACAACATTCTTAGATTTGGGGATCCTGAAGTACAGCCCTGGCATCTATGGGTAACTCTGTTCATACTCTTGTTATGATTCAGGCTCATTTATCCACACTCTTTCCCAAACCCTGGCCATATTCAGTCTGCTCTTCCATCTGTTACTCTTTGGGTTAGATGCTTGCCAACTAGGATTTACAACAGGAGCTGAGAACAAATGAGTTAAAGAGAAGTAGGTAGGAAGGAGCCAGAAAGAAGAAAGGGAAGAATGTTTTGTCAGGGTGTATTCATTAGTCTCTTTATTGAGAGATCCATGGAGGGAGCAAATGCTTCTCTTTCATTCACTATTGTGGACCCAACTCCTACAACACTTCCTGACACATAGTAGGTGCTCAACAAGCATTTTTAACAGATGGGAAATCTGCTAAGGATACTTGGATTTCCTAAGAACCCATTATTTACAGGTTCTATGCCAATGACTTTCACTCATAAACTCACTCTAAATATTCCTTAAAACATCTTTGTGAGGCAGGTCATATTACCTGTGCTACAGAGAACACTAATCCCTCACAACTATTTACAAACTGTTAGTGACTCTTCACAGATTAGGCATCATGGGAAAAGACTGGTCAGAGTGATAGGAACTTAGAGATGATCTAACCCAACCCTCTCATTTTACTGATGGATTAAAAAGCTAACCCATGCCAAAACTGGTTTGGCTCAGTGGATAGAGCATCAGCCTGTGGGCTGAAAGGTCCCGGGTTCATTTCCGGTCAAGGATATGTACCTTGGTTGCAGACACATCCCCAGTAGGGAATGTACAGGAGGCAGCTGATCAATGTTTTGCTCTCATCGATGTTTCTAACTCTCTATCTCTCTCCGTACCTCTATGTAAAAAATCAGTAATATATATATATATATATATATATATATATATATATATAATATATTTTATTGATTTTTTTACAGAGAGGAAGGGAGAGGGTTAGAGAGCTAGAAATGTTGATGAGAGAGAAACATCGACCAGCTGCCTCCTGCACCACCCCCACTGGGGATGTGCCCGCAACCAATGTACATGCCCTTGACCAGAATAGAATCCGGAACCTTTCAGTCCGCAGGCCGATGCTCTATGTACTTAGCCAAACCGGTTTAGCCAATAAAATATATTTTTAAAAATAAAATAAAATAAGCCATGATAGTTGAAGTGGCTTTGCCAAAGCCTCACAGGGATTATGTTTGGAGGCTGGACTTGAACTCAGCTCTCCCACTTTAGCTGGGACCTCTCTCCTCTGCTTGGATGCCTGTTGCTGTTCCGATCACTGCCACGTGTAGAGAGACTGAAACCACCAGCCATTCAGTAGTGTAGCCCCAAATAGAGCCAATTGCAGGTGTTCATTAAATCACGTCCACAGTCACCCACTGCACCACCTTCTGACCCCCAACAGCTCTGTGAGTTCTGTTCATCTGCCCAGGGTGGCCTGGCATGCCGCTCTTGCCCATCTAAACCCCAGCCTCGTATGTGGCCCTGAAAACTGTAGAACGTCTATACTTGGCAGAGGAACAGCTGCCAAAGAACAGAATATGCTCTCGTTCTTGTTTTAACTTGACTCCATTGTTCATCAAATATATTTTTCCTTCTATGAAGTATCACTGAGCAGTTTATGACTGAATTTAACATTTAAACCTGTAATATAAAGATTTCTCTTTGTCCCCGATTTCTGACAGTTTGTCAAATAAGGCTAATAGAGATTGCTAAAAGCATGACTACATCGGTAGATAATTCCTCAGGTGAGTTCTTTGCATCCATGCATGTTGTTGCAGATGGCAGAATCAACAAGAGGCATGGGGATCAGGAGGCCAAGGAAGGGGGAATGCAAATATGAACTTGTGCTTGCCACAGGCACTAGTTCTTGCTGCTCTGGAGGCTGCGGTCTGGATGCCTCAGGTTGGCACCGCAGACAGTGGCCCTCATATCCTCGGCACTCCCCTGCTTTGCATCTCCAGTAACACTTCCCTATTGCCCTTACTTATCTGATTCTGTATTGGCCTAATAAAGTGAGATTATTTGTCCTTCAGAACCATATAATTTGATTGCATAGACAATACATAACATCAACTAGGTGCTTACCAAGCAAACGAGACAGTAAGTAGATGTAAGAGACATCAGTTAATAGTGAATTCACACCCACATCATCTCCTTGTTGCAAGAGTCTCCTGACCAGTTTCCCTGCTTCTTTCCCATCTCCAAAGCATCATCTCAGAGTAATCTTTCTAGAATATAAGTCTCATCATGCCACTCCCTTGCTTAAAAGCCTCAAATGTTACTTTAAACCCTACAGAATAAAACACCAATTCATCAACAAGGTAGACAGACAGATGCTTGAAAATATGACCTACCAGCCTGATAAGCTCCACCTCATCCCATGTCATCTCTCCTCCAACATTTGCCAACTTATTTTCCAACAAGGCAGGCTGTTACTTTGCAAGGATTACTGTTGTTCCTTTTCTCTATCTTACAACTGTATGTAATCAGATAGAATGTGAGGGAATCTTATGAGAGGCCTGGACATGGCCAAAGGTTTTACCTTGGAGTTGAGTTCTGCGCTTGGTAGGATAAACATCACAAGACTGATCCCAGTTGAGAATGGCAGAGATGAACATGTCCTCTCACAAACCCATTACTCCCATGTAACCATGAAAAAAATCTCACACAGCACTAAGCAAGGAGCTCCTGTCAAGGTCATCAAAACCAGGAAATGCTGAGAGGCTGCCACAGACCAGAGGCGGTTAAGGAGATGTGGCAATTCAATGTAACATGGGATCCTACAAATGAACAAGGATGCTAGGGAAAGGCTAGTGAAATTGAAATATAGTGTAGAGTTCAGTTATCAGTCATGTAGTCATTAATGGTTAATAGCAATGTACCAATAGTAGTTTCTTAGTTGTGGCAAATGTACCAGAGTGATGTAAGATGCTAACAATCAGGGAAAATGTATGAGGAGTATGTAGGAACTCTGTACCATCATTGCAATTTTTTCTGTAAATCAAAAACATTTGAAAAAAAAATAAGTTAATTAAAAAACAAATTCCTAAAAGCCTTGCTGAAATTGGCTCAGTGATATAACAAACTTCCAGGAGACAGCTTTGCAAGGAAGATAAACATCAATGGGCCAGTAAAAAATCCCAAGTTCAAATCCATTTTGCAACCTCACCAGTTGAGTGGCCTTAAAAGTCTCTGAGCCTCCATTTTCTCCCATAGAAGACAGGATTAGCACTACTTGTCACACCTACTTATTTCAAAAGAAAGGGGAAAAACAACAAAGAATTACATGTTGAGTGCCTAATCCATGCCAGAAAGGCAGCTTATAAATCTAGATCTTTTTTAATCCTTACAACAGCAGCCACTAAAAGCCCATTTCACAGACTAAGGAGACTCACAGAGGCTAAGTAACTTGATGAAGACCATGTGTGTTAAAGACAGATTTGAACCCAGGTTCTCTACCTCCTAAGTTTCTCCCTGCCTCCTTCCTCCAGGCTGCCTCCCATGGAATATAAGCACAAATACCTTGTTCATGCTGCACAACTGTACAGTGATCCCTGCTTCCAACAAAAATGGCTGAGAGCCCAAGAACCAATGTCGGAAACGTTCTGCAGCCATTTGCTAGTATTGAATAGAGCTCCTCAATGGGGAAGGGTTACTTGAGTAACCTTTGGCATCATGAACATGCACCTCCTGTGAGCGCCATGTTCCTCTTTCTAGGTTTTTGGGGGTTGCCCTAGGGAGTGCTTAGCCTGCCTTTGGCAGCTTCACAGACTCCTTCTTCCGGCTGTTCGGTGCTTTATCTCAGAGCATCCCAGGCAGGAGCCTGAAATGCATATTCGGTAATAAGATACAATAATAGTGTATTGAATTCCAATTGCCACTTCTGCCCAATGAAATTTAATTAAGCACAAAAGTGGGTTCCTACAATGAAATGCACATGTGTTCTTTAAAGTCTTGCGTGCCTTTGGGTATTTGGGAAATACCCTAAATGCATGTTATTACAAGAATCTTGATATCAGCCAGTAAGAAGGCTTCAGATCCTAGGTATGTATTTTAAAATATGTGAGCATCTTGGAACCTCAATGTTCGTGTGTCAGTTTATCTGCGTAAGATAAACTGCATTCTGTGCCAAGGCCAAGATATGATCATCCCCCTCACTAATCAAGATGCCATGCGCTTTCCTAGTTTAAAGTTTCAGCTTTGCCTGCAAATCCAGGCTGAGCTCTCCAAAGATCTGGGGAACTAAGCTGTTATTACGTTCACTCTTTGTAAAGGTACTAACTGCCTTTTGACATAACCATTTATTATCAAGTGTTCATAAAATGTCATAAATGTCTAATCTAGAGGGCTACTAAAGGGCATCTTGTCCAATCCCTTCCTTTTATGAATGAGGAAACTGAGGCTCAGAAGGGCGTCTAGGCCAGGATGGCACTGTGAGACAATAGCAGGGCTGAGCCCATAACTCCGGCTCCAGGCTGGTGGCTCCCAGCTCACAAAGATATATTCTTTTGGACTAGGTGACCCTCTATTAGATTACTAGATATGTCACCAAGTCTCTCTTAAAAGTCATGCCTCCACTGAAGGATGAAGAACATTAATAATCTAATGGGGAGAAACATTAGATGTACCCCAGATGAGGAGCATTTTAATTTAAAAATGGGGAAGACATTGTATTCTCCAAAAAACATTAGTATCATAAAGGCAGAGGCTGAAGAACTGTTTCTGCTGAAAGGAGACTAAAGAGATAGGACAACTAAATGCATGACAAGATGAAACGATACTAGAAGAGGAAATGTATAAAGGGCATATTGGGTTAATTGATCATTACAATAGAGGCCATAAATTGGACAAAACTGTTTCACTGTCAGACTTACAGAGGTTGGTAACTACTGTACTGTGCTCAGAGAAGAGACTATCCTTATTCCTAGGAAATGGATGGTGAAGGACTTAAGGATAAATGAACATGACATGTAACTTACTTTCAATTTGGTCAAAAAAAGTATATAGGTAGATAAATAGATAAAATAGGGCAAAATGATAGCAATAGACCAGCCTGGGTATAGTATAGTCTGTAAGAGTGTTCTTTGTTCTATTTTTGTAAGTTTGAAATCGTTCCAAATAAAAGTTAAAAATAAATTAAGCCAAGCAAATGATTACACCAGCACCACAAATTATAACCACTCTCTATTCAAGAGCAAAGGAAGGCATTTTAAGAACATCTCCAAAAATACAGTCATGCATATTTACTACAAAACCAAAATCTCAATAAATGAAAGCAATGAGCAGGGTCACCTCAGAAGGCCTCCGAACTTGCTGTTTATGCCTTGATTTGGGGCTGGCAATACCGCTTCTGGGACTGCTGCCACTTACCCATTTAGTTATGATCTTTCTCAGTGCCAAAAAAAAAAAAAAAGAAGAAGAAAAAAAAGAAGAAGAAAAAATATACCCCTTCCTATTATCCGAAAAACTGCAATGAGAACATTTATACCTATCGAATACTACAAAAGCTTTAGCCTTCATGTTTTCTCTATTTAAAAAAAATAAGTTAAATGTCACATTTCCAGATATGAACAGGAAATGGTCGCATCAGACCATGCTGAGGGTCCTGGTTCTAATGAGGAAAGACAATAACCATTTCCCTGGTGGCTCGAACAATGAGTTTTATTTACATAACCAAATTCACTCTGGCCCAGAATAGCCATGCCTGCCCATCCCAATGGAAGGCAAGCCTCTTCTCTGAAGGTGTCATTTGATCCTAGGCAGTGCCTGTCACTTGTTGGCTTCAGGAACCCCAGCCAGAACTTCCTGTCCACATGAACCATGTGGCATTGGTATTCCCCGAGGGTCAAAACAGATCCTAGCCACCGCTCTGTATCCCTGGTACTAAGAGGTTTTTTGACATCTGTTAATAACAGCGGAGGCTTTACTGAGCCATTCACAGATAAATGTATACCAGTAGGTCTTGCCCAGTATGTTCAGCAAGTGCTCTGTTCTGGAGAAGGAACTGAGCCCAAAGGCTGGGTCCTGCCCTCAAGAAGCTTGTAGTGTATTGGAATCGCAAAGGGCACACAAGGTAACTGTAGGCGGCCACACAGGCATGCACCCTAGAGACCGGGATGCTCCAGGACCAAAGAAAGAGAGCTCACACAGTAACTCTGACACACGGGGCACTGACATAGCAATGTTTCTAACCCCATGGACTAGCCACTTATGATGAGCAACCCAATGTGCCATACTCGCTCGTGCCTTCTGTCTGGCTACTGTACTTACTGTTCCTTCCGCCTGGAACATTCTCTCTCACCACAACCCTCACCACCTAATATCCGTCTTCCTACCTCCTACCCACTTCCTATCCTTTGGTTAACTTCTGCAGCATCTAGTTTACTTGTTATCACCCCTGAAAAGTGTTTCCTAACTCTTTCCCTCTTGGCCTGGCTTAGAGGTCCTTCCTGTGTTCTCCTACTTGGCCACACATTGGCCCATTGTATCCCTTATCACATTGTACAACAAGGTGGTTACCAGGGAACCTTTACAGTCAGATCTGCTTGGGTTCAGATCCTAGGTTGGTCACTGGCTTATTATTCATGTCTCCTATGGCCTATTATCTCATTGACGTTCAAGCCAGTCATCTATGAGGGTTACTCCCCTCACTTCATAGGTAAGGAAACTGCGTTTCAGAGAGGTTACACCCAATGTCACATACCTGGGCAGTAGAGATTCAAAGCCAATTCTGCAGGATTTAAAGACATCAGTTTTAAGCAGCATCCCAACCCTTCTCAATCAAGATTTTAAAAGCTCTGTCAGAGAGAAGTCTGGGCAGAAGGAGCTGGGGCCATCCTTTCTGGGAGAAGTCACACAGTAGTGTCAGGAGTTGTGAACTGAGACCCACCCCAGGAATTATGTTCTAGAGAACCTCTAGGAGACAATTCTAAGAAACTGCTTGATTAGCTTCCATATCACACTTAGTGAAACAGTGTCCATGTTTTCATGTCTATGTTTATGTTCATTAGGAGGAGGGAGAAACAGTGTCCATGTTTTCATGTCTATGTCTATTTTCATTAGGAGGAGGGAGAAAAGTAATCACTGGCCTAATCACTGCTTTCCTCAGGAGCTTGGAATGTTCCCCATGTCCTAGAGCACAGAGATGACCAAAGACAAAGAGAAATCCACAGGAACGTTATTCACAGTTGAAAAAGGAGGCAGTAGAACACGGAGCTTAAAATCCTAGGTTTCAGAGTCAGGCAGAGCTCAGCCAGCCATGGATCACTGTGTGACCTTGGGAGAGATCATTTAGGATTCAAGTTTTCTCTAACCAGAGTTAAGCTAAATATTATAAGTCAAATGAGCATGCCCAGCAGATACTCAAAGGCAGGGGAAGAGAGAAGTGCAAGGATGAGGAGGTAGAGTGTGTACAGACAGCTTGTCCTGCCCATCAGGTAACACCTCTAAATGGTGCTGGAAGAACCCCATTCCTATTTATCATGAAGCATCCACTTCTACTTCACAGTTTACCCAAATCCTTCGCTAATAAACACGTTGCTGTAATTTCATCTCAGCTATTTGTTTAGAGGTTTTTAAGTGCTAAATTTTGATTTTGAGGTCAAACTATCCTTTAAAAATAGCTTCAAGATGCCTTAACTTGTTCAGCAACTTAAAGAAAATAGCTTATGTAGTGCTGTAAAGTTCTCTAGCTGAACACTAGGGTCTTCTTTTAGGAGCCTTCCTTTCATCAATGCATCTCCAGGGATCTTTATTTTAATCACATTCCTTTGCTATAATTTTAGAGCCATTGTTATTTCTGAGAGAAGGAACAGGAAGGTAAAATGCCTTTGTTGGTTGTGATATAATCTCATTTTCTGAAAGTTGGTTCATGAGAGAGGCTGCATGAGGGAGAGAACCTAAGGTGGGCTTGGACCAACAGGAGAGCACTATGGGGCAGGAAGTTACTGGGATGTAGCAGAGTGAGTCCAGGCCTTGAGTCCCTGCTTGATCGTGATGCATTGGCCAGGCTCCTGGATGTGACAGGAGCCTCTAGAAAGCTGGCATATGCCACTGAGCCTTGTGTTAGTACTTTCAGTAAAAGTGTCACTTCATATTCTTGGGCAGGCGGGTAGGATGGCACAGTTTGAGAAGTACCAAGTTTATCCATTTTCCAACTCTGTCAATTGAGTACATTAAAAAAAAAAAAAAAAAAAAAAAAAAAACCTGCATGAGTAACAAAATATTTTATTTCTACGTAATTGCCCCAAGTTTGACACCAACAAAGTTACAGGATGTACAATGATAATAAACATGGAAACATTTTTATTATTATTTTTCATTGTGATATGGAAACATGTTTTGGTATGTGAGATATTTTAAGTTATTAGGTGACTGGCTAGCATCCCAGGTGTTACTGGCACCACGCTTTTTCTCTCATTAAACACGTAAGTCCTTGCTCAAATTTGCTATTCGTTTTCTACCTAGAGCTGCCCAGTAAGAAGTCCCCTCATTACCAATGCTTAGAGTTTAAAGAACCTGTCAAATGACTATTGACTTGGGCTCAGAATTAAAATTCTCTCTTCTCTGGCCACAGCTGAGTGAGTCTAACTATGACTGTTTGGTACTATAAGCTGCCACACTGGGATCTCTGCATAAGGCCATGAATATCACTTGCCCTGGGTTCTGAGTCATATCTACCTAGACACAGTTCCAAACCTGAGAACAACTTACTCATTTCATAGAGCACATTTAGAGGAGGGAACCCCCAAATTAATTTTATTCATACAGATAGGTTACTAAAGTTTGTTTATAGCATTTGTCGTCTTCATTATGAATTGTTAGGACAGAGCAAGGGTACTTATTGATACAGCAAACTTGGATTCTCAAGACTATTTACATTTTTATTATAAAAGTAATAACAATGTTAAAGAAAAAAATTTTTAGAAAAAAAAATAGTTGGGATTAGTGTTTCTAATCCCAACACTCAATTTAAAAAATTACTTTTATCATATTGCACTTTCCTATCTTTAGTTTTCATAATTGCAGAAACACATACTTTTTTAAAATCTGATATTTCATTTCACTCTCAATTTCAAATATTTTTCATGTTGATACACACAATTTTTATTTTTTATTTCATTTTTTTGGTACAAAATCTACAATTTTTCAGACTGCAGAGTTCATCAAACACTATAATTACTTTATCAGTCTTCTAGTAATCTGGACACTTCATTTTCTTCCAATTCATTATTATAAAAAATAAATAAAAAATAAATAAAAAGCTGTACTAAGTAACATGTAAGTATAGTTTTTCCTTAAAATAAATGCCTAGAATTGAGATTTGTTAAAGGTAAGAACATTTTGGCTTTTGACCCAAATCAAGTATTAGCTCTGGGGGAGCCCTTGGTGAAAAGCTTTGCCATTTCTCCTCCCTCCTCAGTCTGGGACATGCCTTCTCCAAGCTCCCAAAATCCTCTTGGCTCGCCCACTGCCCAACATTCCTAGACCGGCCAGGCAAATGAAGGACACAGACCAGCATTTGGAGATCTCACTAAGCAAATCCCCCTCTATTTCACACTTCATTTCTTTATCTCTATCCTCTTTTCTTTCTAAAGAAATGCCATTTCTTAAAATGAATGGGGTGTGGATGAAACTCCATTTGGGTGCACTTTTAAAAATTCACAGCTATGGCAGCCTAGCAAATTATCTGAGCTATGGCTATGACTGACAAGCCCATGGGGCTAATGCTACTTCATACATACTGAAGAGGGTTTGACAAAGAGCAAAGAAGATAAAATATGGGAAAGTGTTTTCTACATAGCAAAGAAACATGCAGAACATTAAAGTACTGTGAAGAATCCCTATGTTTGCCTCTACCTATGTGGTATAATGGGAAATATGTATATTTGGCCTTTGTCCCCATTTCCTGGCATAAGAGCTCCTAAAATACTAGGAATTTTCTGAGTGATAGCCAATATCTGAGTTTATGCTAACGGAGTGACACCCTAGAGACCTTGTAGCCAATACCTGAGCTTATTTTAATGAGGTGACACTCCAGAGAACTCTGAATATCTTTAGGATAGAGAATGGCCTAGATTAGAGGGTTGAAATTTTCAGTCCCTACTCCCACCTCCCAGAAGGACTGAGTTCAATGACCAGTGGCCAATGATGTAATCAAACATGCCCACATTCTAAGACTTCTATAAAACCCCTTAAAAGAGCGGTGCAGAGAACTTTCGGGTTGGTGTACACACAGGAGTGCTGGAGGGTGGTGTGCCTGGAGGGGGCTTGGAATCTCTGACCTCTTCCCACATACCTTGCTATAATATAAGCATCTCTTTAATTTGGCTGTTCCTGAGTTTTATTCCTATCATGTCCTAGTAATGGTCAATTAAAAGCTTTCCTGAATTCTGTGAGTCATTCTAGCAAATTATCTAACCTAAGAAAAGGTCATGGGGCCCCCCCAAAGTTAACTGGCCAAGCAGAAATGTGGATAGCCTGCTCACCCCATTTTCAGCTGGGGTCTAAAATGAGGGCAATGAGCCCTTTAACTTGTAGGATCTGATGCTAACTCCAGGTCGACAGTATCAGAATTGAACTGTTGGGCATCCAGTTGGTGTCCAGAAAACTGCAGTATCGGTGTTGGAAAAGACACTGCAGATTTGGTATTGGTCGGGGAGAAAAATCTCAACATGAATCATTTGGTGATCTTGTTAAAATGTGGATTCTCATTCAGGAGTAAATCCCTCAGTACTCACAGTGTGGTTCATGGCCCATCAGCATCAGCCTCACAAGGAAGCTTATTCAAAATGCAGAATCTCAGTCTCCATCCTAGACCTACTCAACCAGAATCTGCATTAACAAGATCCTGAGGTGAGTCATATGCCAAGTAAACTTTGAGAAAAACTGGTCTGAGTCTCTGTGTTCTTGTTCCCAAATGTTTTATAGATGGCACACAGTACACACTCAGCAAGTGGAAGCTACAACAAATGTTGCTCCAGGTTCAGGGTTAGATTTAAAAGAGTATTTCTCATAATTGAACACAAAGTTAACTGCTGATGGGTGTGAGGTTTGTGGGCAGTGCAAGATAGGCTGTACACTGAGTAGGCCCTGCATGCAGATTCAGCATAAGAAGCTCAACGCAGAGATAGCCACTTGTTCTAGGGGGAGAAGGTATATCCAGGTGTGCTATTAGGTAGAACACAAAGAATGTCATTCTTAGGAGCAGTTGCAGGACACTGTGAGGTGAAATTAGACTGAAGTAATTATGCCTGAGACAGCAGCTCATATCCCCAGTCCCCAGAAGGCGCAACTGGTCAGACCTGCCTTGAGCCTCATGTCCATCCCTGCAAACTGGGCCCTTCACCAAGACACTGGCCAGTGAAAGGCATATTCTCACCATCCAACCTCTCTCAGCTGCTTTGGGACTTCCAGAATGACCTCTATTTTTATTACAATAATATTTTGGGGGGAGGGAAATGCTTTTTTGGAGTTAAATTTATAAAATTAATGGCATAGCCAGCTATCATCTAAGGCTTTAGGACTGTAGTCTTACCCTAACCTCCTACCTACATAACTGAGCCATGCAATCCACATCAGCAGGCTCAGCTACACTTGGAATCCAGGACCCATCCTGATGTGAAGCGAGAGGGGATTAAACACCCCTTAGCTCAAAAACAGGAAACACCACATATCCTCTGTCTTCTCCAAGCCTTGACATTGCAATGCTGGAGTCAGGCAAACATGGTTTTACACATTGGCTTTGCCTGTTCTTACTCTATATCCCATGGAAAAGTTACTTCACCTTTTTATAACTTAGTTTATCTCACCTAATAAAACAAAGATAACAATAGCTATCTTATAGGATCATTGTGAGATCTAATGAGAAGACATAATTATAACAGCTAACACAGGGTGTAAGAGAGCCATGCTCTAGTACACAGCTCTGTCCATGGATTCATTCATTCGCTCTGATGCATATTTTTTGGATGCCTACCATGTACTGGGCATTGTTTCCTGGCGTTGGGAATAATAAAGTTAATATTATTGAATGTTTACTGTGAGATAGGCACATTTCTAAATAAGTTATTTATGTTTTCTTTCCAGATTTATTGATGTATAATTTGTATATGACAAAAAAATGCACAATATTAATGTATACATTTAGTGAGTTTGGGAAAATGTATACACTCATGTTACCACCACCACAATCCAGGTAGTAAACATACACATCACCGCCAAACGTTTCCTTGTGTCCCTTTATTGTATAAACAAGTTAATTGTAAGCAGCTCATTCACATTTCTAAGCAGATTAAATCTTCACAGTACTCTACGATTTTCTATAATCCTCACATAACCCAATGAAATGGAAATATATTATTTTCCCAATTTTAAAAGTGGGGAACTGAGTCATAAAAGGACTCAGGAGCAGCGTAGCTGGGTGGTTCCAGCTCAGAGGCTGCCGTCAGGATTTCATCCCCGCTGCAGTCACCCGAAGCTTAGCTGCAGCTGGAAGGCCCACATCCAAGGTGACTAACTCACATGGCTGTGGACTAGATGCCACAGTTCCTTCCTGGCTATTGGCAGGAGGCCTGTTGCTGGCCAGGTAGCCACTACACATTGCTGGCCCTCAACAGATGGAAGCTGACTTCCCCGGAGCAAATTTTCCTAGCCTTCAAAGTGACACACCATCATTTCCAAAATGAGTCTATTGGTTTCCCAGGCCAGCGCTATTCAGTATAAGAGGGGGCTTCCTAAGGTGTGAAGACCAGGAGATGAAGCAGGAACAAGCCACTGTGGTGGCTTTCCAACATGCCCTAACTTCAGAGAAGTAATTACCACTAACCCATTCTGAAGATGAAACCGCAGAGGTTAACTATGAAGACAATGTACTACAGTGGAAAGAACACTTGTCTAGGAGTCAGAGGGCCGAACCTCAGCTCTATGGTGATCTGGGTGCCCCTGAAAAAGTCACTTTACTTCTCAGGTCTCAAATTCACCTATAAGCTGAAACCAGTTTGGTTCAGTGTACCGTATTAGGAACAAAAGCCCAGAATCAGAAGGGGTTGGAAGCTCACCCATCCCTGCCCTGTTTCTGTTTATGCAGCATTTATGAGGAAAGATCTACTTAGTGTCAAAAAGAGTGTAAATCTCTGTCCTTCCTTTGCTGTCTTCTGAAATGACATCCTGTGTCTTGATGAATTTCCTGGTTTTAGAGTACCAGTAATCTTTGCCTTGGGACCCAGAATCCACGGAAGGATACAAAACCAACACAAAGACAGGAACTATAAGCAAGGCTATCTCCACTGATGGTCTGCATTTCACTTCAGATTCAGGGAAGGGTTTCACTCTAGTCATGAAAGTTATTAAAAATTACACATTTCTCAATGGCAAAATAGGATATGCTCATCAAGCTGGGAGGTGGAGAGCAGGGGAGAGAAAACAGAAAAATAATACACTGAAGTCCAGAATCCGTTGAAAATATATGTCTACTATTTTCCCATTAAATTCAGAAAGAGTATTTGCTATGTACAAAATGCCAAAAATGAGCTGATAGGGTACAGATTTTAAAGATACAATGGAGACAAATAGGAGTTCAGAATGACCGCCTTCACTGGGTACAGCTAGCATTTCATCAGTTTAATTTTTTTCTTATTTGCAGTGTACACAGGGTGGGGGGATATAAGCTGCTTTAATAGCTTCTCTTTGAATGACAGGAATGTCTTCTACCAAATGCAACTCCGAAAGATTAAAGAAGAGCCATAAAAATAATTTTAACAGCCACGATCCCCTGCCCTCCCACTTAAATAAACTCTGTCTATTCTATTAATTATTGTATTACACCATAAACTCCAGAGCTAGGAAACTCCCACTCTTTCCACAGACTCAGTCGTGCATAGAATGTGTGTGACTGATGGGCCAGTGAGGTTGAAATGTGCAAATGGAGATGAAACATCCCCAGATTAAACATCTCCCCGGTAGGGGACTGGCACCTTTCCAGCATCTTAAGCTTGGCCAAGCTGAGCAGGGATGAGCACTCAAGGTCTCAGCTTGGTCTCAGCCACAGGCTGGAATAACCCCTCTTTTTCTTCAACCTCTAAATGTGCCCCAGAAAACTTCCTCTCCCATGATCTACACTCATTTACTCAACAAATATTGACTGAGAACCAGGAGAGCCCCTCTGAGCCAGGCCCCAAGGAGACACACTGGTAGTTAAGCAGGGTTCCAAGGTCAGAGGAACTTAACAGTCTGGGGTAGTGTTTCTCAATCCTGGTTGCCCGGTACAATTATGCAGGGCTTTAGAAGAGTTCTGATGGCCCCACTGCCCACTATTAAATTATAATCACTCGAGTAAAGCCCAAAGTGGAGCCAAAGTGGAGATCAAGAGGGAAGAAAGAAATAGATTATTGCCAATCACTGACATTAAGGAAAGCACAAGGTCTGTTGGAAGTAGAAGAAGGACCTCATACTGATTCTGAGGGAGGCTGAAGTCACCTGACATCTCATGCTATGCTTGAAGAGGAAGGCAGGGTAAGAAAAGAGGGTTGAGGGAGTGGTTTGTGCAAAATGAGAAATACAATAGTATGACATCCCCAGAATTACAAGATGTGCAGTGTAGCTGGAGCAAAGGGTTCTATGGAGGAGAGATAAGTGGTAAGACATGTAGCTATAGACAGAAATCAAATTGTATTCATCCTTGCTCTTAGACCTTCTCAGCTGTAGCCAAACAAGGAGTTTGTACTTTTATACTGAAAATCATGAGAATTAATGAAAGGTCTTGGTTGGGGAATAAATTAGTGTCTCAACCACATTTCTAATTTAGAATCCCCCTGCCAGCAGGTGAGAAGCAATGGGTGGAGAAAGGTGTATGAGAAGAAGTGAGGAAAAGAGAAAGAAGGACAGTTGAGACATTGGTGATACAGAGAAGGAAACAGGTGATTTGGGGCTGAACTATGGCAGAGAGGATGGAGAAAAGAAGGATGGAATTGAAAGACAATAATGGCAGCATACATGAAACTTAGTGACTGATTACATGTGAAGTAAAGCAAGCAGAAGACTGACTAGCTGCTTCCGGGCATGGGTGACCAGATGCCTGGGTGACGAGCTGGAGCAGAGAAGGGAAACACTTTACTTTTTCTGGCACCTGTCCTGCTGTGGCTCCTGCCATCCTTTCTCTGACTGCTTCACAATCTAGTCCTGCCTTCCATGGGCATCTGAGGAAAAGACATACAGATTTCATTTATGTAAATACTACAACATTGGGAAATCCAGGATGTTTTAAAAGGTTTCCAGTTCTTTAAAGAATTTATTACAGCCCAGCCCTCATCAGAGTTTCACTACCATCAGCTAGGCCAGAAACCTTCTCCTCCTCATTTCTTGGTCAGTGAGTGAGAAGAAACTCCAGACAGATGTGAGAGTCTGTCACTTTGGCCAAGGAGGCTGAGAGATACCTAGTTTCTCTTTGCCATAAGCAGGATGAAAAAAGTACAAAGCAATGTGAGGGCAACTCCTCTTCAGCATTCCTTGCTCCAATCAGAAGCATTATTTGGGGAGTTCAGATAATAAAAGGAATGAAAAGACATACATAAAATTATAACTGGTTCTAAAGATTAAAATATATATATTGCCTAATACTTTATGACCAATGAATTCATTCTTAGATATACCCCTGAAAGAAAGTACATATGTGGTATAAATATCAAAAGGCATGTACTAGAGTGTTCATAGCGATATTATTAGTAAAGCCAAAAGCAGGCAATTACCCAAATATCCACCAGTAATTTAACGAGTAAGTAAATTAATGATCTGCAATTACACAATACAATATGGATACAACAGAGGACAAAAAGTACTGCACAATTCCATTTACAGGAATTATAAAGACAGGACAACATAATCCTTGCTGTTAGAATCAAGAATAGTGGCTGGGGAATCAGGGGTGGGGTGGTAAATAGTGACTGGAAGTCAGACCCAAGGTAGTTTCCAGGTGCTCGTCAGGATTTCTTTTTGGACCTGAGAGCTGATGATATGGGTATATTTAATTTGTAAAAACTCATTAAGATTGAACTTGGGAGGGAGTGGAAAGAACCAAAACTTCAAAGGAAGTTTGCATCTAGGTCACAAAGATCCTTGATTTTCAAGTAAAGGCTTGCTCTTTGGTGGGTCGGCAATTCAGAGTCACTGACAAGTTTTAAGCAGGGAATGGGCATGATGAAAAAATGTTTCTGATAAAGTTCTCCTGAGCTGCAGGGAGTAAAAATCATGGGGTAAAAGGACATGAGATGCAGGGTGTAGTGGGTTGCCTAGTGCCCACCAAATATTCATGTCCACCTGGAACCTCAGATGTGACCTCATTTTGGAAACAAGGTCTTGGCAGACGTGACTAGGGTAAGGACTGGGGTGAGATGATACTGGATGAGGGTGGTCTCTAAATCCAATGAAAAGCCCCTCGTAAGAGACAGCAAGGACACAGAGAAGAAGGTGACATGAAGATGGAGGCAGAGATTGAAGTGATACAGCTAGCGGTCCAGGAATACCAGGAATTGCTAGCAACACTGGAAGCCGGGATGGTTTCTCCCTCAGAGTCTCCAGGAGGAACCAACCCTGCAGACACCTTGATTCCAGACTTTGGCCCCCTGAACTATTTTAAGTTCTATTGTTTTAAGTCATAAAGTTTGTAGTGACTTTTTAAATGATAGCCCTAGAAAATTCATACATAGGGATATGAATTAAGTAGTTAATGCTCTGGTTTAGGAGAAAAAAACAAACCCTTAATTAGGGTGAAGGTATATGGACAAAGGGGATAGGCCAGACCGAAGAAATGAAGCGAGGAAGGCCAGAAAGTAGTCTCTGCTGGATTGAGGAAGAAACGAAGGAGGACAACAAAGACAGTTTGCGGTTTTCATTCAGGTCATTAACCAGAACTGAAAATATAAGAGGAAGAGTGATGTGAAGAAAGAAAGTCACACTTTGAAAATGAAATGGATATAGTTTACTGTTCTTTATACTCTGCATTTAAAAGCACATAGGTAGGCTATTAGGCTTTCTCTGTGTACATTAGATTAAATAGGAGGGAATGCAGGAAGGAAGGGAGAAAGGAGAGAATAGAGGAAGGGAGGAAAGGAGAAAAGAGAAGGGAAGAAAGAATGGGAGGTGGGGGAAGAATTTCAGGGAAGGAAAAGAGAGTTGTTAAAGTCCTGCAAATTATAATGTGATGTGATAATAGTGTAAAAACACTCTCTGGCACAAAAAGGAACTCCTGAATGTCAAAGCCAAAATCCAAAAGTCAAAGCATAAAGATAAATAATTCAGAAGAACAGGAACTCCTGGACAACGCCCAATTTCACTTCCCCAAACAATCATAGTGTAGATTATATGTCAGACGTACCTTTGTCATTGAAAAAAATATAATCATGGCATCACGGACATATTTACAATGGGCACACTTGTAAAACGAGGGTAAGAACTCAGAATAGTTGATGGTGGAGAGTGGGGCCCTAACAGGGGGAGGAAGAGGCAGGAAATAACTGGTCTGAGTGTGAAAAAGAAAAGGGTTAATGGTCCACTGGAGAAAACAAAAAGTGGATAAGAGTCTGCTTTTCAGACTCAGTAAAACCGGGTGGATTAAACTATTCTTGCTCAGCCTCATTGGCGTCTTCTCTCCTCAGATGCTTACATGACTGCCCATGATTCATGCAAAGACAACAAAAACCAAAAAGATGAATTATTATCATAATATTTTTGGTCAATATAACTAAGGGCTTCTTCATTTCAAATTTATTTTAACTCCACTCCACAAATCATATGCAAAACCTGAATGACTCAGCCCATGCTTGAATATGGTTTTTCTGCGCAGCCTAAGGATTGCTATGGAAGATTATGCCAAAACTACGTTTTATTTATTTTTTTGCATGTGATAGGTACTAAAGGATATATTAGGATGAATAATTATGAATTTTATTCCCTTGGACATATGATAGATTTGTACAATATTCTGAATTGGAAACGTGTACAAGATTAGTCTTCCCCCCCCCCCCTTTTTTTTGGCATAAGCCATGCATGAATTTTCCTCTTGTGACTACTTGCTCAGAAATCATAAAGATAAAAAAAGCATTTTTCACCAAATTGCAAAAGCAGAACTTGTATATTTATGAACTATAAGGTACAGCTAGAGTTAAATTTTCTACGTCTTCTGCACTAATCTCACTCTCAATTAAGTGCTGTCCAATTTAGAGCACAAATTCATCGATGATATTTATTTGTTTCATTATAATTATTTGTAAGTGCTTAAACCAACTGAAAGGTAGTTAAAGCCTTCTCTGTTTTCTCCAGCTTTCTCCTCTTCTTATATGCATTCATATTTCTTATATTAAAAGAAAGTATTAATAACCCTGTAATTTAAAGGTCAGTCTAGAAAGAGAATTAAGTCCCTATGATTCTCCACTTAATATTATAGTACATACACATATACACAGTCATAAATTCACACAGCACACACACTAGGCTGACTAACCATCCAGATCTGACTATAACAGAAAGTTCTCAGGATATAAGACTTTAGTTAATAAAACTAGGAAATCCTGAACAAACCAGAAACATCTGGTCACCCAACATACACACATATGACACAATATGAATTTTCCTCCAATTTCAATTGTGCTGTTAACTACATAAAACTCACTTTATAGCCCACTGAATCCTACTTTTATCCAGCATTGTATTAAAGGTCCCAGCCAGTGCAATAAAGCAAGAAAAATACAAGGAATGAAAATTATAAAGAAAGAAAAAAAATGCCTCTATTCACAGACAATAATGATTATCTGTGTAAAAAGTCCCAAGGAATCCTTTAAAAAAAAAAAAAAGCTAGTAGACTTAATAACTAGAGTTTAGTGAGATTGAAAAATACAAGGTTAATATAATGAAAATCAATGGTATTTCTATATACTAGATTGAACAATTATACATTAAAGTTGAAAAACAATAGCACTTTTAGTAGCAGCAGAAAACATGAGACATTGAAGAATAAATCTAACAAAATATATGGAAAACAACAAAATGCAGATTTTTTAAAAATCAAGGGAAGGGCTAAGTGAATGGAGATACTATACTCACATTTTTGAAGACTATACAGTTAGGAGGACAAGTTATTCAATTATTCTATAGATTCAAAGCTACCACAGTATTAAAATTGACAAGTAATTTTAAAATCTGTATGGAGAAGCAAAGAAACAAGAATAATGAAATAACTTGGAAAAGAAGAACAATGTTGGAGAACTCCCATTATCTGATTTGAAGACTTACTTAAAGCTATAGAAATCATGACAGTGTGGTAACAGCAAAAGAACAAAAACACAGATCAGCAAGGGGAAAAATCGAATCCAAAAGCAGACTCACACATTCGATTTTCAGCAAAGGTGAAAGGCCCCTTTTTATCAAACAGTATTGAGAAAAGAACCAGTTGGACATTTATATGCAAAAAATGAACCAAAACCCATACTATACACAACATACAAAAGTTAACTCAATATGAATCACAGAACTAAAAGTAAAATCTGAAACTATAAAAATTCTAAAAGAAACATAGGATGAAATCTTTGTTGCCTTTGGTTAAGTAAAGATAAATTATATACAATGACAAAACATAATTCACAAAAGAAAAGATTGATTGATTGGACTCCATCAAAATTAAAAACTTCTGTTCTTCAAAAGATACTTTTAGGAAAATTATGCCAAAACCGGTTTGGCTCAGTGGATAGAGCGTCAGCCTGTGGACTGAATGGTCCCAGGTTCAATTCCAGTCAAGGGCATGTACCTTGGTTGCGGGCACATTCCCAGTGGGGAGTGTGCAAGAGGCAGCTGATCGATGATTCTCTCTCATCGATGTTTCTAGCTCTCTATCCCTCTCTCTTCCTCTCTGTAAAAAATCAATAAAATATATTTTTTTTTAAAAGATACTATTAGGAAAATTAAAGGATAAACCATAGACTGAGAGAACATATTTACAAAACACACATCTGATAAAAGATTTGTACCTCAAATGTTGATTGATTTTTTACAGAGAGGAAAGGAGAATGATAGAGAGCTAGAAACATTGATGAGAGAGAAACATAGACCAGCTGCCTCCTGCACACCCCCCACCGGGGATATGGCTGCAACCAATGTATATGCCCTTGACTGGAATAGAACCTGGGACCCTTCAGTCCGCAGACCGACGCTCTATCCTGAGCCAAACCGGTTTCAGCCTCAAATATATTTTTAAAACTTTTAAAATTCAACAGTAAGAAATAAGCAATTTTTTTTAAAAAAAAAATATGATAATGTACTTTATCAAAGAAATAAAAAATATATAAGAACATTAAAAGATACACAATGTCATTTGAAGAGGAAGAAGAAGGAGGAGGAAGAGGAAAAAGAGGAGGAAGAGAAGGAGGAGGAGGAGGAGGAGGAGGAGGAGGAGGAGGAGGAGGAGGAGGAAGAGGAGGGGAAGAAAGTTAAAATCACAATGAGATAGCACTGCACAGCTATTGGGATGGCAAAAAAAAAAGAAAGAAAAATAAATAAATAAATAAAACATCCTAACAATACCAACTGCAGGAAGTGCTGATACAAAAGCAAACAATTAGAAATCTCATATTTTGCTTGTGGAAATGCAAATTTGGTACAACCACTCAAAAAAACCAATTTGGTAATTTCTTACAGAATTAAACATACAGTTGTCACACGACCCAGTAATCCCACTCCTTGGTATTTATCCAAGACAAATGAAAACTATGTCCACACAAAAACGTAAACATGAGTGCTTATAACAGATTTATTCAAAATCCTTCAAAAACTCTAAACAACCTAAATGTCCTTAGGCTGATGACTAAACAAGTAAACTGTGGCACATCCATAGATGAAATACTTTTCAGAAATAAAAATTACTGATAAACTCAACAACATGGATGAATCACAAATGCATCACTCTTACCTAAAGAAATATGACTCAAAGGCATCAGGTTCTAATACTCTATGAGTCAACTTACATGAAACTCTGGAAAGGGAAAAAGTATAGGGACTAAAACAGATCACTGGGAACAGGGACTGGAGGTCAGAGAGGCCTTGACCATAAAAGGCCACAAGGGAATCTAAGGAGAAGTGGGGCTCCTCACTAGATCTTGATTATAGTGGTGGCTACATACTGTAACTATAAGTTATCAAAACCAATAGGATTTTACACTAAAAAAAAGATGACTTTTACCTATAAAAGAAACCTTTGAGCTATAGAGGTGCTTTAGGTGGGAGTTATCATTTTTTAAATCCTCACCAGAGGATATGTTTTTACTGATTTAAGAGCAAGAGGGAGAGAAACATCCATATGAGAGAGAAACACTGATCAGTTGCCTCCCGATAGTCCCTGACCAGCATCGAACCTGCAACCTTTCATGTACAGGAAGACGCTTCAAACAACTGAGCAACCCTGCCAGGGCGGGGGCTGTCTTTATAATATTGTAAGAAGTCCCACGGACACCCCTTCAATCACATCATGTTTTTTCTTCCACAAGACACAGCTCATATGACTGTGCGGATACTGGATGACACCGCCATATGGTACCCCAGCCAAATGTGTGTTTGGAGCTCTCCCAATCAACAGCAATTGAAAACAAAAGAACGAGACATGAATCCACTAATGTGGTTGATATTTTTTGCCTTGAAACAATTTTTTTTTTTATGTTAGGATTGTTGTATTACTGCAAGAGTCAATGTCTTTTTCTCGCACACACATTCAGGTACAATCTTAAGGGAAACAAAGGTGAAATTTTCTGCATTCAATTTAATTCAAAGCAGGGATTTGTACTTAACAGAAACTGATAGGACCTGAAAAATACTATTAACCAATATCTACCCAAGGTTAATCCTACCACTGTTTCAAATTCAGTTGGAATTTACATGCTGGGTGAATCACTTTTGTTTTCCTAAATCTTACTTTAAATAAGTCTATGTTTAAACCTTTTTCATTATATTCAGAAGTCCCAAGGTAATCCTATTTATGACTTCAGCTCATTGGTATTAAGTTGAAGTTAGAAAAGAGAACTAATGAAGCAAAGATTCTGACAATGTAGAAATTCTTCCTAAGTGAATTCTTAATATCTGTAATACTTGGCTGCTTCTTTCATTAACACTTCATTCCTTTCAATTCACCAAAATTTTATTTTTTATTTATTTATTTTTATATATATTTTATTGATTTTGTACAGAGAGGAAGGGGAGAGATAGAGAGTTAGAAACATCAATGAGAGAGAGTCATCAATTAGCTGCCTCTTGCACACCCCCTACTGGGGATATGCCCGCAACCAAGGTACATGCCCTTGACCAGAATCGAACCCGGGACCCTTCAGTCCCCAAGCCGACGCTCTATCCATTGAGCCAAACCGGTTTCGGCCAATTCACCAAAATTTTAATTGAACACTATTATTCATATTATATTTTCATTCCTCAAAACAAATTGCTTAAGTACTTTTTAAATGTCAACTTCTATACTTGGCTTTGGAGGTTCTAATATTAATAAGATAGGTTTCGCCTTTAAGGAGTATATAGTAGATCAAAACAAAACAAAACAAAAAACAACAAGCAATTAGAAGTAATCAACTAATTGCCTCACCCATGTAGGCTTAACAACATATGTGGATCTTCAAGTACATGTTACTGAGTTAATTAAAAAAGAATATGAGGTATGTAACATGGGGTCTATGTAAATTTAAAATGCATCCATACAAAAATACAATGAACATTTTGCAAGAATGCATGCAAATAAAAGGATACACAAAAATACGTATTTGAATGGTGGCCTATGGGAGAGGAAGAAAGAGGAAGTAGGGAAAGAAGGAGGAAAGGAAGTAAAGAATAGTGTACAGGCCAAGAATTTTTGTTCAAGCTGTATGTAGAGAAGGAGGATTCATGTGGAGTAAGCTGAGAGCCATTTGCAGCCTTTTTGTCACGATGCGGGAGAGACTGAATGAATTTAACACAGAAAAAAGCAGAGAGGAGGGAGAGGAGAAACTGATTTCCAATGTCAGTGAGCCCTTATATCCAGTCTTGTCTAAAGCCATGTTTATTCCTCGTCTTCCCAAGTGGGTGAAAAATTGATTTCCTTTATGCTTGGGCCAGCTTAATGGGATTTTTCTGACATTGGCAACTTAAAAGTCCTGATAGAAATCCTATGCTTGCTGTGTCTGTTTCAAATAGCTCCAACTTCTACCTCGAATGACTTGCACAGCAAACAAATGCTTGCTAAGGGAAGCTAACTACAAGTTTGACTTTGAGACCCATAAGCTTATATTTCCAGAGTGTATATCTTTTTCTTTCTTTCTTTCTTTTTTTTTTTTTTTTTACTTACTAAATCCCTGGTTTATTATAAAAGGATATAACTCAGGTACAATCAGATGGATGAGATGCATAGGACAGGGTTGGGGAGAGAGTAAGGAGCTACCATGCCCTCTCCAAAGTATATATCTTAACTAACAAATTTTGAAAAAACAAAAGTTGGATCTGCCTATGTTAAAAAATAAACAAATAAACAAAGACTGACAAACTATGTTTGTCCTAATATTGCTAGCCTAACTTATTCTGCGTATCCCCTGAACTAAGCAATAAAGCACAGTTTGGAAAAAATTTTCCATCAGGAATATTTAAAATAAAAAACATTGTGTCAGTTATAGGGAAAGTTTATTGATCCGTAAAACTAATTTATTCACAATAAAAAATTCTATGACTTGTTTTATTTTTTAATAGCAGCAAAGATAGATAATTTGGCCAATCATTGATCTGTATGTGGAGGCATTAATAAATGTGGAAATTTAACAAATGTTTTATCACTATCCAAAGTATTTCATTATGGCTAAAGATTATGAATTTGAAGTACGTTCTTTGTCCCAAATTTATTCTTCAGTCCTGTTAACACCGAAAGGAGAAAGGGAACTAAGATGTCCAAGAGAGAAGATGGACTGTCAATCCACTGGACACCCAATCCTTAGTCAGCTATTGTGTTTCTTATCCCAGAATTTGGTCACACACAGAAGATAGATCAGAGAGTTACGCCCTTCCCAACACAAATTTAAGTGGTTATAAGCAAGGCCTTCCTCTGAGATCCATTGTCATTTAAGCTGAAACCATTTCAACCCAGGGCACACCATTGGTAAATGCTACAGGTACGCTCTATAGATTTCCCCAGGATTTCTTCAGATTTTGGTTCTTTTGCCTCACATCACACCGACACATCAACCACACTGACAAACAGATCAAGAATGTGTTGTGCTCAAGAGCTTGTTTCTACATTGTTTCTACATCTAGAGCTCAGGAGGCACGTCACCTGCTCTGAAATGTCTATATTAGGTGAAGAGTCTCCTACCATGCAGAAGCGTCCTGTCTTGGCAGCTTTGGCCGATATCATGAGACACAATGGGGATAATCCAACACTGGATTATGTCTGAAAGCCTTGCTTTCATATTTTTTTGACATGACTGAAAAGAGGTGATCATACAGTTCTACCACTGATTCTGTCTCATTAATTTTTATTCCTGTTGCAGTTTATATGCATCAGACATTCATTTAAAACAAAACACAATATAATGGCTTCTTCAAACCAGGTACCTAGTGAAAAATAAACCTTACCCATGTGTCCATGTGTTATAATAATAAGGTGGATGAAAGTATACCAACTTCGTTAGAATTCTGGCTCTGCCATTTTTTAGAGTTGCTTTATCTCTTTAAGTTTTCATTCCCTTAACTACAAAATACATGAACTATATTTTAGAAGCATCTACTATATGTTTTGACCTGTTTAAGATCCAACAGTAAATGAAACAAAAATCCCTACTCTCACTAAGCTTTTAGTATAGGGAGATATATTACAATAAGTAAATAAAGCACACATTTTGTCATTACTTCTTATAAAAATAACATTTTGAGTATTTCCACATTACAATGAAAAAGAGAAAAGTTTTTATATAAAGTGCAAGATATAAGAAAACTTTAAAAGGAAAAAACAAATTAGAAAGTCAGCACTTAGCAGCCACCATAGTAATGATTATAGCAAAAATTATCAGCGCATGCTAAAACTTGTAGGTGACAGTTTCAAAGGAACTAGGACATTTGCATGGTCTCAAGTCTTTCCCCAGAAGATACTTATTACTTAAAAAGAATTCATGGAAAGAGCTGAATGAATCAACACCCATTTTCCAGAAAGAAAATTAACACCGACTTAGTCATCCAGTGCATTACATTAGTTTGGCCGCAACAGTTTTACATGGAGGGAGGCTGACAGAATCCACCTTAACCAAGAAATCAAAGATAACATCTCCAATAATAGGAAAAGGAGATATTATATGCCTCCTGAGGTAAGGCACTGATAAGGGTACAAAAATATCTTCTGTGGTATTTCCTGTCAAAAATGCATAACTGAGGACAATAATGAAGAAATCTAGAGTAACTCAAATTGAGGGGCTTCTACAAACAACTGACTAGTATTCTTCACAAATTCCAAGACCTTGCTAAAAAAAGAAATACCGCAGAACTGTTCCAGATTAAAGGAGACTAAAGAGACATGGCAACTAAACTTGGTGTGTGATTCAAGAGGAGATTCTAGAACAGAAAAGGGACATTCTTTTGCTGCGATGAATACTACTAAGAAAATTGGCAAAATTACAAGGTTTTTAGATGAAAGATTAATACTATATTAATGTTAATTTTCTAATTTGTGATCATTATAATGTGGTTATAGAAAGAATGACCTTGTGTTTAGAAAATGCACATTAAAGTATATGGCAATAATGGTTCAGGAAAGAGTACGTGAAATGACAAAGCAAATTATTTTAAAACAGCAACATTTGGGGAATCTAAGTGAAGGATATATGGAAATTCTCTTTACTGTATTTTTAACTTTAGTGCTGCTCTGATCTAGCAGTGAGCAACCTAACAATTAATCCAAATGAGCACCACTAATAATGGGATAAGCTGATACTCTGCTCCCAATATGATGAAATATGAAATATACATCATCTATCATGTATTCTTGCCAAAAATGTTTCACCTGAGCCTAATTAAGCCTTTAGACATAGTTCCAAATTTACAGGAAATAAAGGGATAGATAAATGAGTTAAATCATAGCGAGTGAAAATAATCAGAAAAACTCAGGATGAGGAACATTCTACAAGACAACTAGTCTGGACTCACCATGTATAAAATATCAGGGGTTCATAATATAATTTGTAAAATTTGAAGTCAGAAACATGCTCACTAAAGAATTGTTTCACAAAATTATTAATTCCCAGAAACATTCCCATTTCCTGACATTTTAAAATGGTTTATGGCCCTGGCCAGGTGGCTCAATTAGTTGAAGCATCATTCCATGCACCAAAAGGTTGTGGGTTGTATTCTCCCTCAGGAGACATATCCAGGTTGTGGGTTCGATCCCCAGTTAGGAGTGTATGAGAAGCAACCAATGGATGTTTCCCTCTCACATCAATGTCTCTCTCTCTCTCTCTCTCTCTCTCTCTCTCTCTCTCTCTCTCTCTCTCTCTCTCTCTCTCTTTCTTTCTCTCCCCCCCCCCTTCTGCCTTCCTCTCTCTAAAAATCCATCAATAAATAAAAACATATCCTTGGGTAAAGATATTTTTAAAATGGTTTATGTTTCATTTCAGACAAAATTCCACCAGGCTGAATTTGACCTCTTTAAAAAAAAAAATGGCATAAGCATTACCATGAAAACCTGTTTCATCCCATACAAAAGGTACATTATATGGCTGGTATAACCAGCTGCCCATGTCTGTTACCACTAGAAACTGACTCTTCTAATGATTCAAAAGGTAGAGGGTGGTCATGAAGCCAAATTTGAACTGTCTTGCCCACTCAGTGTTGGCTCTTTCACTTGTTTCCCATGTGTGTTTCTCCCATGGGGAAACCTTTTCCTGCTATAAAGGTATCTCTGTGGCTGTGCCATACACATCACAGATGTGCAGGCGAACGGGAGAAAGCTGGACAGCGTTTTCATATCTGTAAAAGATCCAGACATGTTTCATGGATCATTCTTTTAAGAGCAGCTAAATACTGCCAACTGTCAGAGCCCTAGTGAAGATGTGAGAGACTAATTATACACTTCTAAGCCTTCTCTGTGGGTGCAGCCCATTGTCAACTGGGAGAATTAGAAAATTTACACAAGTTGTCCGAAAGCCGAAGCTCATAACTTGTCATCCCTGGATGAACATTTGTCATCTTGGGCTAAGCAGCACCTATATGCCCTTCCTATATGAAGGCGGGGATAGAAAAGGGAATCCCCACAGGAGTCTCCGGAGAGACAGGACCTTAATTACATGATGGAATCAACATGTCTCCTCATCTGCCATCCCCATACTCTGTGACCCCCACATGTGACCTAATCTTGGCCTTGCCTGTCAAAGGATAGAACATGCCCTTCTGGAACACTGAATCTCAGGGGAGTGATGCAAAGACGAACATCATTTGGGAAGTTAATTCAGAAAGGAAGCAAGACATTGTTAATCCAGAGGAACAAAGCGGTGGAGGCGGAGGGAGACTGTTTCCATTGCCAGTTGCCAGGGCTTCAGTCCAGCCTCTGAGCTTGATTCTTTAGCCCTGCAATGAGCTTGTATCCACTATTCGTGACACTCTGACTATGCTAATAGTGCCAGAGTCTCTAGTAGGGAATTAGCTGGAGGTGTGCAAGGAGGCACTTAGATATAAATATAAATAAGATACGATGCTTGCCTTGGAGAAGTGTAGTGAGGCTGGAAACAAATAAAATTCAGTTCCAGGCCCACTTCTTCCCAGATCCCCATTCTCTTTCCTTTCTCTCAGCATCCAGGTACTGTGAGCTGTAGCTTTCTCCCAAAAACACTTTGCTTTCTAATGTTTTGTAGGTGTGTCTTGTGAGCCCATAAGACTGACATATTGGATATACAATTTCTATAGGTTTTATTTTTAAAACATCATAGCACTCAGCCCAGTGTCTGAAATACTCAAGATGCTTCTCACAGAAATATTATTATGAATTGCCCTAAATATCCCTACATCATAATAATGCAGCTTTGCTACACTAACCCACCTCTTAGAGAGAATATCAGATTCCAAACAATGTAATCATGAGGGCACCATTCAGGTCTCATTTGAGTACAGTGGATGAAGAACCTCCCTAATCTGATGATCTTCCACCCCATAAACAGGTCACACTGAGACCTCCTCAGGGCAGACTCTGAGCTAGGAAATGGAGATACAGAGACACATCAGCATTCTCCAACTCAGGGAGTCCAAAGTCACATGGAAATCAAGGCATTTAAAATGTTCCCTATTCCCAATTTGAGAAGCAGAATGGTAATGGGGTTTACTCCCATGGTCAATACAGAGACACAATGGGAAAGCTTAAAATGAACAGCATGGATATTAGAAAGAAACCAAGAACTTTTGAAAGCAGTCCTTGTGAATGAATGAAAACCAGGTACTAAGTCTGAGATTAAGGAATCCTCAAGACCAAGCAGAGACCAAGAGAGGACAAAAGCCTCACACAATTACATGTTCAGAGCTGGCAGGACTGGCCTGAGCTAGGGCAACAGAATGAGGATGGATAAGCAAATAATAAATTCACGGACAGCATATTGAGCATGTGTAGCAGGGTTAGCAGGTCGCTGATCAGTCCAAGGTCATGGTTCTCTGAGTCGGTTACCTGACATTAAATGTGGTGATCAAAGCAAATACAAGATACTCTAGTAGCACAATGGAAGAAAGTGACCTTCAGAAGTAATATTTCAATTAAGAATGTATCAGGTAGATAATAGATGAACAATCATGGACAGGAGAAGAGAGGTTTGGAATAAAGCATGGAGACATGACAGAGCATCATTTATGGGGAAGGAACCTGTGGCTGAAGCACAAGGACAGGAAATCCTCGAGCAGGGTGCAAGAGAAATATTTAGAGATTGGACTGGGAATAGCCTGGAAGGACATGCTAAGGAATTTGAACTGCATGCTGGAAACCAGGGAAAGGCCATTTAGGCTTTTATGTAGAGAGGTCTTTTTTTGCAGGTAGAGTTTTCCTGGCAGCCAGCTCAGAGACAGAGACTTGCATGCAGAGAGGTTACCGGACATTTCCTGAAGGCTCCGTATCTCAGGGGAATGAAAGAAGCAGCCTGACGGGGAGAAGCTGGACTCAGCTGATCCCCGGGTGCTACCATGAACAAGCAACAAGTCAGTCTCTGCTGGCAGGCCCTATGCATCAGAGCAAGCAAACAATGCCACTTCCCGCGCCGAGCTCCCTTCGTGTGCCAGGGACTCTGCTAAGACACGTTTCCCATCAGATGTTCTCATTCTCCCCAAATCCTATATATCATTTCCATTCAACACAGCAGACTATTAAAAGCCTGAGAAATAAATTCAGATAGAATCAGTGCATAAGAAATAATCTTTCTGTGACCACATGAAAAAAAAAAAAAGGATAAAAAAAAAATGAGAGAACCCAACATAAATATTTTTGTGGGATAATTTTTTAAAGAGTTAGTTGGAATTGGGTAGAAGACAAGGAGTGGGAAGTTTTGGGTTTTCTTTGTGAGATTTTGTTTGTTTGCTTGCTTGCTTTATTGTTTGTGAGAGTGAGATGAAGAAAACAAAAGAAATTCCTTTGCAAATAAACAGTTGCAAACTGTCAGCTGGCTTTTTGTAAAACAAAACAGAACAAGGGCGGGGGGGGGGGGGGGGGGGGGGGGGACACGGGAGATGCAGAGGGAAAGGAAGAAAAAGAACTAAATCAGTGTTTTAGATTCACTGTGGAGGCATAGTCAGGAGAGAAAAGAAGCAGACATGTGAAACTGTTATGCTTCACTTTACATAGATTTCTCCCTCTGCAGATACATGTGCATGTGGGTGACATACATTGGGTGAATGACTATGATGATGACTGACATTTACTGAGCACTGATTTTGTGCTGTTCATAAGGACTTTCACATTCATTTCTTCGGTTAATCCTGTTGAAAAGTGCACTGAGGCATATTAAAAAATTTAAGTTTATTTGAGCAAAAATCAATTTGAAGCAGTGGGAAACGAGAAGTGGATAGGAGGGCTCTCCTCCAGAGACCGGGGAAAGGCTTCTCACAGAAAGTGCAGAAGCACAGAAACGAACTCATTTGATTGGCTGTTGCTCAAAACCTAGATTGTGAATGGTTGTCCTCAGCATGTTGACTTCATAACCTTGGGCATTTGCAGGCTTAGATTTTGATTTGGTGACGTAGGCCACCAAGACATGAAAGCCACCTTAATCTAATGGTCTCTTTGTTTAATTAATTTAACAATCCTCACAGCAACTTTGAGGGGGTACGTGTGTGTTTCTTAAGCTATTTTATCACTATGTATATGTTTTATTCACTCTTTGTATACTGTATTTTGCGGTGTAGAAGACGACCCCCTAATTTTACAGTTAAAACATAGGTTTAGGCCTATATTCACTGTATAAGACTACCCCCCACTTCAAAGAAAAGACTTACTTTGCCATCAAGATCTGCAGGTAATTTTTGTGCAATTTTGGTCTTTTGCCCCCGATTTTCAGTTGACTTTTTTTCATTTCAAAAGTCGTCTTATATGCCGGAAAATGTGGTACATATGAAGACCCAGTCTCAGGGAAGTTAGAAATCTGGCCCATAACCCAGCAGCACGTAAGTGGTTGAGGTGATTAAGACCTTTCTGATTGGAGAACCCACTAACTCAGTGGTCAGCAAACTCATTAGTCAACAGAGCCAAATATCAACAGTACAGTGATTGAAATTTCTTTTGAGAGCCAAATTTTTAAAACGTAAACTTCTTCTAACATTACTTCTTCAAAATAGACTCTCCCAGGCTGTGGTGTTTTGCGGAAGAGCCATCCTCAAGGAGCCGCGAGCCGCGGTTTGCCGACCACTACACTAACTCAACCATGCTGCCAACATTCCTGCAGAATTGATTCTGGTGCCCCTCCCAACTATGCATGCAGAAAGGTCAGCACTTTGCAGATGAGGCCCAGAGCACTTGAGCAACTTGTCCTGGTCACACAGCAAGTGAAATGGAGAACCAGGGCTTGAACTCCTGATAACAAACACTGGGCTTTTGCAACATAAGCCACAGTGATGCTACGTTGAAGAAAGACAAAATGAAATGTGTGTTTCTTAGTCAAATGCTTTAAAGATTCAAATATCAAACATGACTGACCACCACCAGCACAAGCAGATGATAAAAATACTTGGTTAAAGAGTCAATAATACAGATCCCAGAGACACCTCGGGGGAAAGCAATGGCTGGCTGGAAGGGTTGCAAATCAGCACAAAATTCTAGGAATGCTATTCAGCAACATGTAAGGAGAGTCTTAAATGCACAGGCTCTTTGGCCAAATAATTTTATGTCTGCTTTACCATGGCATCTGGCTAACAGCCCCAGCCAGAGCCGCTGTCATTAAAATGCACGCAAAGTCAGAGAAAAGAGGAAAACCTCCATCAACACTAGAAATTAAGCCTGACAGGAACAACCAGGAAACTCAGCAATCACACTCTGTAGCATGGGCATTGCTCTTTGAAGTGATCCAAATGTTGGTTTGTAGCTATTTGAGGACTAAAAGTCTAAGTAATCACATGTCAGGACACGGCAGAGGGTCTGAACGTGGCCTGATGCACCTGGGAGGTGAAGCACCCACTTGGAGATGGTGGGAACTGCAGGCAGAACGAGGAAGAGGAGGGGCAGAGAGGCTGCATGCCAGCTCAGGACTGTCATGCTCCACCAGCTCTAAGCATCTAATGCCCCTGAGGGGAGCGCAACCAGACAGAATGACTCCAGTTAAAGGCCAAATCCATGCAAAGCTTTCCGTGTGTGTGTGTGTGTGTGTGTGTGTGTGTGTGTGTGTAAGGGGAGGGGGGGTGGAACTCCAGGGAGAAGTCAGCCTAGTACTGCTGAAAAATTCTGAGAGACCCAGAGAAAGAATATTAACCATGTAACTTAGAGAACAGGTTAGTTCCTTAAATGTTTTTTTATAAGCGGCCCTGTGTTAATTAATCCATTTTAAGTTATAGGTAACGTTTCCTACATTGCCTAAGGGAAATCTCATTGGAAAATTAAAGTACTTTTTCAATAACATGGTGAGTGGAACCAGAAGAAAATTTTGGAGAGCTATCCTGTACCTTTTGTAGGATAGAAAAAAGAAATGTGGTGAGGTTGGTAAGGCAGGAGGAAGAAGCCATAAGGAGAGAATAGAATGAGAGGCAAAAAGAGGATTATAGAAGGCAATAGAGCAATGTCTACACTATATGCAGAGGCAAAATGTCATTCATTTGTGAATGTAAGAGAAAAATGTTCTCAGATTGTGCTGTTTATAAAGACTTTCACATTCATTCAGTAAGTTCTCAAAAAGTATATATTTTTAAAAAGGGCAGAGAGGGGATAAATGGTGATGGGAAAAATAAAATAAATTACACACACACACACACACACACACATACACACACGTATTGTTGGTTTTTTTTGCAGATCTATACCAGCCAAAAGAAAGATAAGAACATAAGAATGAAGAAATCAGAGTATAAAACAACCAGTACTAACTACTGAAATGTGGTAAACATAAAGCTCCTTTAAAAGGTTGGAAATACGGTTATTTAAAAAAGCACATATAAAAAAATTATTCAAAAATAACAAATATAAGGTGAAACTATGAATCCTTTCATCTGATAAATAAGCCTATAATTATGTTAATAGAGTCCATGCAGGAGAAGGAAAGGAAATTAGGGAGAACTCAAGGATGTTAATTTGGGTGTAAAATGTTTGACTCCCAAGATGCCAGAAGTTGGGGGTCTCCAAGTTTAGGGACTCCTATTCTGTCACCTCACAGAATAGGACACTCAGGCCAGAAATGGGAGGGTCATGGTCAATGTCATGGGCCTACTGCAGGTATCGTAAAAAAAAAAAAAAAAAAAAAAAAAAAAAAAAAAGCAACTCCTTAATTTTTCACCCTCTGTTTGTGCCTAGGGTTTTTATTAACAAGATTTTTGGAGAAGAAAAGAATAAGAGACTTGCTTTTATTGATTTCTATGAAATCAGTGAAGATGTGTTAATAAAATGAGAAGTACTGACGTCAAAGTTAACAACTGCAACAGGAAATGTTCTTCACAATTTACTTTGTTTTAATTTAGAAACAGATCAATTGAAACAAATGCTCCCACTCTCCAAAACCTTTTAGGACACAGCAACTATAATCTCTTCTTTTTCATCCTTACTTCTTCCCCTCCACCCACCATGTTATAGAAAAATACTTTCGCTTCTTCCATAAGGTATTTCCTTTAAGCACTGTAAAAACATTACTTAAAACTTAAAATGTATTTGTTAGCACAAGCCACTTGTAAAATGACATACATTTGCTGAGATTCCAACTGCAATTGTCAGCTGTACTACTTGATGATCAGAATTAACCTGAGACACTTTCGTTATCAATTAAGAACATGCAGATCTGCCTGTATGTGTGGAAGCACGAAATGGCCGCGACTCCTTCAGATAGTTCATATGTCACTAAGTTTCTCATTTTCTCTCATTCTTCGCTGGCTCTCCATTTTTGCCCTCATGGGGACTTTAAAAGACATCAAATACTGTAGTATGTTTCTAATTTATTTATACTTAAATCATCAAAATGCTCTTTTGTAAGAGTCATTTGATGTCCAAGTATCCTTATGGGGCCTTTTCATTAGCCTTGTCCCAGCCCCGGAAAAAAAACAGGAAGTCACAATTAGCCACAATTAAAAAGACTGAGCCGGAAAACAAGGTTTGAATTCAGCTCCACATTGGTCTCGGAACACTGTTGCCTCTCTCCAAGTAGCCTTCTTGTTTTTCAGACATTCCGGAACACAGCGGGCCCCTTTACATTTCAACTTCATGAACGGAGGGCAGACTCTGTAATAATTGCACTTGGGTTAGAGCTTACCTTCCCGTGTGTGTGTGTGTGTGTGTGTGTGTGTGTGTGTGTGTGTGTGTGTGTGTTGTGTGTTGGGGGATTACAGTCCCTTCAAATAGAAGCATAAATAGAAGGGGGTAAAGAAGCTTAACTTTGCTTCCGAGATGCTCTGATTTCCTTTGAGCTGAATCAAAGTGATTCGCTGCCGAAATGAAATTCTAGCAACTATATATTCTAGAGAAAAAATTAGTGAAGGGAAGTTTCTCAACTTCCCATGTTTCTCCCATGAATATAAATTAGATCTTTGGCCCATTATCAATTATTGGTTGTATACTGAGGCAACAGCAGCTGTGGAACAGAAATGGTATCCTCTCTCCATAGATGGAATGTCAGTCTCTCAGAAGGTTTTGCTTCCACTACTATCATCTCCAGGAGTTCTGCTTCCTGGGTAAAGTCTAAGATTGCCTACATTATCCATCAGGACCCAGCAGGAGACAGAAACCACATTAGCTGTTTGAATGGAGATACCTTAAAAGAATTAAATAGTCATAAAGCTTAGTACATCACAAAGAGTAAGAAGAGAACTCGAAGGTGGCACAGAGAAAGCGATGTCAAGAAGCAGCCATCACCGCTCAGAAGCCCCATGGAAATGACGCTCAGACTCCTGAGGAGGGGTCTCTGTGGCCAATGCTGGCTGAGGTCTCTGAGCTCAAAGAGAGCTCTGGGCTCGTGTTCACATGACTAAGGTAGACATAATCAAGCTGGAAATGAGAGTGTTGTAAAACTGCAACCCACATTCAGGGGCTGTCACTATTGGGGTGAAGCAGGGCTGGGTGACACAGCAGCAGGAGGCAGACAAGATGAAGTGAGTCCATCCCCACTAGCACCCCCTTTGGACAGACTGTCACAGAGCCAGCTTGCAAAGTGGAAATGAATTCTGCAGACTCCCCACCCTAGTCCCACAAACGGGCATTTGGGGTGGATTTGAAGATGAGAGACAGTGCTTGATTTCTATATTTCTATTTTTTTTTAACTTCTTTAAATTTCTTTTTTTGAGAGACAAAACTTAATAACCAGGCCTCTGAGATATAAAGTCATTAGGAGGATGCTTGAGCTCCCTGAGAGTTACCATTTCCATCATAAAAAGGCAGGCTCAAAAAGTGAAGCTGGGTCAAGTAGCCGGTAAAAATAACATCAATATTTACCAAATGAGTACGTGCCACTTATGGTTCTGAGTGGCTTACATGTGTTAATTCTTTACAATAGCTTTTAAGTCTCTATCGTCAACCTGTGAGATGGGTACTATCATTAGCACACTTCTACACAGGAAGAGACTGATGTGCAAAATGGTTACATCTTAGGCCAAGTTGCTCAGCAAATAAGAGATGAATGGGAATTTATACCCAGGCAGTCTGGCTCTGAAACTTACAGTCTTAACGGTTAAACAATGCCGCCATTCCAGTAACTGGCTTCATGATTTGAGATGCCTTATTGAAAAAGTAATAATAACTAAATTGTATGATGGAACTAATTAGCTATGGCTGGCCCTATTCTAAGAATATGCATGTATTAAGTAATTAAATTCCCAAAGCAACTGTATGAAGTATTGTTATTTTCTCTGTTTTACTAAACATAGAAAATATAAGTTAAACTGAGGCATGAGGAAGCCAAGCCATTAGCCCAAAATCTCGGGCCTAGTAAAAGGCTGAGCTGTGATTTAGTTCAGACTGTCTGGTCAGAAAGCTCATGCTCTCAACCATGACACTAGAATGCATGACACATTAAGCCTCCATAATGCAGAATTCACAGCATCTCCCCTTGAAAACTTTTGGCAAGCTACAATACATGGACCATTTACTCCCATCCTTTTAGACAATCAAACTCCCATCTCGTTAGACATAATATATAGTGCAGACTTGCACCAATCAAGACTGCTCTTCCTTTCAGATTCTTGATGAGAATTAAAGAAGCTTTGCTTTATGTCATGAAACTACAAGAAAAGGGAGTTTCGTGAAGATTATGCATTTAAGAAAGCTGTAAAGGTCTGAGTCAGTGTTTCTTCATGACCTCAGTCACCTCTGTGCACAGCAGTCAGGTTTGGGCAGTAATGCTCCACTGATCCAACCACCTGTGTCTCTTCCATAGACCTGAGTCATTTTCTGGGAATTCAGAACCCCAATGAAGTTCCCAGATGCCCGGTTCTCTGGCCTCTAACACAATACCTGGCCCATTCTAAGAGGTCAATGGGAGTTTCTTCAATGAGCTGAGAAAATTAATCAATAAATGACCTTCCCAGGACCTATAAAGATGCACACATGTCATAATAATTGGGTTACAGCATCTCTCTCTTGGACTCCAACGAAGAGAGTAAAATCTTTGAAATATTACAAAAGTACTCCTAGATAAAGGAGGGTTTTCTTCTGAATGGAAATCTCCCAGCTAAGACCCCAAGAACAGTGACTCACTGAACATCTAAAATGTAAGTCTTACCATGATTGAGAGGAATGCTATGCTTCTATTTCCCTTCCAAGATGATAGACTCTATTGTTAGTAGAGAAGATAGCTAATGATAGCCAAGATCTTCACCAGTTGACGCATTTAGTTTTGTGATAATGCCCATTCTTTTCAAGGGTGCTATTTAAGCAATATTTTTAACAGAACTTGCTTTGAGTCTTCCTGAGATTCTTAAGATCTACTTTTTTCACTCCTTTCTATTTAAATGTATATATGTACACATGTTATGTGTGCACAGATAGCTACCGTAGTAACTCCTTTCTTTGACTAAAGCGTATGTAAATTTCTATGTAGTTTTTTCTTTCTGGTTATTTTTATTTCCTTGAGCCACATTACCACCTATTTTATAATAAAAAAGTAATCTGGGAAACTTTCAAGAAGGAATATTTTGCGACATTATTTCCTTCCCAAAGGAATTGTTTTTAATTGTTTTGCAAAAAAAAAAGAGCATAGTTGTCTAAAGCCTTCTAAATAGAATTTGTTAAAACTTTATTTACATACAACCTTTCAGAAACCTGTCTACTGTCTAAAGTTATGTTGACTTAATCATACATATATTCAAACAATACCATGTTTCCCCGGAAATAAGACATCCTCCAAAAATAAGACCTAGTGCATGGAAAGATAAGACATCCCCTGAAAGTAATACCTAGCACAACTTTGGGAGAAAAAATTAGTATAAGACACTGTCTTATTTTCGGGGAAACAGGGTAGCAGTTAAAAATATATTTAAATGAAGAGAAGCATCCTTTTATAACTAAAATACAATAGGCAAATGATACGAATTATATTAACACTCAATAATAAAACATTTTTTAAAGGGACATAGGAAAAAAGACAAGATTCCTAAAAATCAGTAATAAGACCATATCAACTTACCAGTCCTTTTATATGTTGCATTCATTAGAGTGTAAGTGTTCTTTGCAGAGAAGTGAAAATATACATTACCTTGCAATGAATATGAAAACAAGAAGAGGGGAAGGAGGAAGAGGAAGAGGAGGAGGAAGAAGAGGAGGAGGAAGAAGAGGAGGAATTGGAGGGGGAGAAGAAGGAGGTAGAAGAAGGTAGTGGCAGTGAAAATCAAACATAATCCAGAAAAAAACAACACTCAGTTGAAGCATTCTAAGTCTCTTCTAATCTCCCATCTATACACACACGTACTTGTTCATAAATAAATGCATAGTTTTCCTTTTCAAAATTTAGCTCATACTGAACATACTGCTTTATAACCTGCCAGGCCTTTTTTAAGCCCTGAGATTCATAACTTGAGCCCTTGAGGCAAACTCTGGGAGGAAGGGAAGAAGGGCTTGAATAGCAATCTTAGAAGCAAAAGAAAGGGAAGGAAAAGTGGAAGACAAATGAGATCAAAGAAGACAGAGGATATGGGGCTGAAAGCATATCACAAAGGGAGCAAAAGATAAAGACGGACTTTTCCAATTTAAACTCCATTTTCCAATTTACTTAATTGCATCAACATTGCACTATTGTATGTTTTTAGAAATTCTACTCTACAATTCAGTCGTCCTCTCTTCCTCTTCCTCCCCCTTTTCTGTGGCTGGGGTAGTTCATTGCACAGTGTAGAGATGCCAGCCGCTGGAGCCAAATTCAATTCCAAATCCAAACATAAGCAATGTTTGCGAATCGAGACTCCTTTGAGGTTCACCCAACTCCAATTTTACCAATTCCCTCCAGGGAAAGATTTCCCTTTGAAGCTTCTGTGTATCCCAGTGCATTCTGGGATGCAAGCTTGGGTTTTTGGTGTGGGGCAATTTACGTATAGAACGATATGCTCTGCACCTCACCCTCCCGTTACTTTATGTGCACACAGCCTGGGACAACATATAGTGCAGCCAGGACTGGAAGGCATGGCTGGAAAACATTTTTTTCATGTGCATCTAAATTGCAATTTAAAAGGCAAATCAAGAATATTGAATTAGCCCAGATGTTGTAAAGTTAATATTTCTTCAGAAATGCTCTTAAGCTTTAAAAAAAAAAAATAGGGGGGAAGGAAGAAGGGAAGAGCTTGAAATGAAACTTATTTTTAAGTGGTAGTTTTAAAACTGTTCCTGGTATTAAACATCGTCTTGCAGATAAATGCCACAGGCCACAACTTGAAATGCTTAAACAACAACAAAAAAAATTTTATTCCTAAAGAAAATAGCCTACTAAACTATGTGAGTTGGAGCATGTTCCTATGTGTTCTTGGAAAGGGGGGAGGGTAGTTGAGCAGGTTTAAGGGACTCTACCTGCCTTAAAAGGCCTGAAAGCTCAACGGGGAAAATAAATAAGCTTGATCTTAAAGTAAACCGGGAGTTGGAGGAAGGCTGAGGATGGTGCCTGTGATGAGAATTTCCTGCTGACAAAGCCCTTGTGTCAAGAAGGCAGCGGCATACATTATCGTTTTGTGAGTGGACTGAATCCAAGGAGAAATCTTTAAACCCTACTCAAAGTCCCTTCTTTTCCTGGTCTTGTGGGAGGCATCTTCCCTCTGCCTTTATACCAGGTCAAGCTGACTTGGGATAAAAAAAATAAAAAATAAAAAACACAAGGCATATATTTTCAACTTGGGTCTTGGCTGAATCCATTCTTAATCCCCACTGCCACGCATACCTGCTTCAATGTGTCCTTTAAGATGACACTCTGAAGAGGCTAAGAGTCTGTCTCTTTGGTTAAGCCGCAGGCAGGACTCCCCAGAGCCTCATCATGATATCACACACCCAATGTGCTCTCAGGAGATATCTGAGAAGAATGGCCTGCGTTATTATTTCCTTCTTAAATTGCTGAGAACAGCTTTGGGAGTGGACCTACAGAATTGTGTCTCTTGGGCCTCTGAGAGTCTTTAATTTACACTCAATTATTTCGCATTATCCTGGGCCATTTCATCTGTTTGGTTGATCACAAATAAGCACTATTTGGTTGACCATCATGACCTTTTCCATCGATAGTGAAAAAACACCTATTCTTCACATTATCCTGTTTTCTCCCCTTTGTAGATCTTAGCGTTTACTTGTCCATTTGGAACCTCCATCCTAACAAAAATTCCCATATTTTCCACACTGGATTTTTAATATTATTCTCCATGGGCTTCCCTAAAAGAGATATGCTTTTGACACATATATTTGTAAAACAATAGTGTGTTCATAGCATTTCATAAAAAAAAAATGTGTTGAGAAAATTGAAGTGTACTTTTAGGACCAAGAGAATCATCATCCCCTTAAAAACTATACTAATCTTGTTTTATCCACCAAGATGTGAAAGATAAGGTATGGAAAAAACAAAAAATAAGACACAGTCCCTTTGTCATCTAAGTAGACTATATATAGATTTTTTTGCTTAAAACTAAAACTCTTTGCTTAAAACTGCATCCATATCATCCAATTATAAGTTGAATAAAATCAGCAAAGCTCCACATTCTACTTCATTAGGAAAAGAAAAAAATGAGAAGACTGATGACAAGGTTATCAATGAGTAGCAATTCTAAAGTATAAAGTAAGGCTACTAGCCCACAGAAGGTGAATTATAATATAAAATGTGGCAGTCAGTGTTATTATCTCTACAAAATTCACCCCATATGAGACAGGTGTAGTGCAGAGGAAAGAGTGCCAACATAGTCCCAGTTTCCTTATGGTTTCCAGTCCAGAACAAAAGGAGGTTGAATGTCACCAGTCCACCCTAATAACAAGTAGAACAAACCAAAAAACTAATAACTCTTTTTAGATCTCTCAGAAAAGAAAGGCCATAGGACACTCTGATGTCCCTCAAAACTGGAGAGACAGACAGGGTACAGAGAATCACAACTTACCAGAACAGAAACCTCCTTGCAAACCAATACCAGGGCAGAAAAACCTGAGCTGTAATTGCTGGAGGCTCAGTGTGATCAACACTGAGAGTTCAAACACGAGAGGGATGCAGTATAGAGAGGCTTCCACACTTTGGTGAGTTTTGCTTCCCATAGCTATACCATGTTTTCACAGTGAATATCAGAGAAAATAACCTCATTCTTCTAGGCAGCATAAGAAAAATGGACCAATTTATTTGAAGACACAATCAGCCAAAATTCACACAAGATGAAATAGACAACCTGAATAGGCTTATATTTAGTAAAGAAATTGCTTCAATAACTAATAACCTTCCAAAACTGAAAGCTCTAGGCCCAGATGTGTACACTGATGAATTCTACTGAATATTTACAGAAGACATAAAATGCATTGTAATCTCTTCCAGAAATTAAGGGGGAATACATTCTTACTCATTCTATAAGGATAGCATGATCCTAATGCCAAAACCAGACAAAAATATTGTAAGAAAGCTACAGACCAATACTTCTCACATAGATTTAAAAATCTTCAATAAAATATTAGCAAATCAAATTCAACAATGTATAAAAAGAATTATACAGCATGATCAATTGGAATTTATCCCAGGTATGCAAGGTTGGTTCAAATCTGGAAATCAATTAATGCAATCCATCACATCAATAGGCAAAAAATAATAATCACATAATCATATCAATAGATGTAGACAAAGCATTTGAAAAAATTCCAACACTCACTCATTATTGAAAAATAAAATGTCCTCAGCAAAATGGGAATAAAAGGAAACTTCCTTGATAAAAAAAAAAAAAAAAAAAAAAAAAACTATGAAAACCCATAATTAACATCATACGCTGTGGTAAGATTTCCTGCTAAGATCAGAAAAGCAAAGATATTTTCTCTCACCACTGCTTTCCAATATCATACTGGACATTCTAGCTGATATAAGGAGACAAGAAAAGGACATAAAAGATATACAGAGTGGTAAGGAAGAAATAAAACTGTCTTTGCCCACAGACAACATGATTGTTTATGTAGAAAAGCCAAAAGAATTGACAAAAAATCCTCCTGAAACTAATAAACAATTATAACAAGGTTGGAGAATATAAGATTAATACACAAAAGTCAATCCCTTTCTTATATGCTGGCAATAAACAAATGAAATTCAAAATTAAAAACACATTATCATTTACATTAGCACTGAAAAAACTATATCCTTACTTTTAACAAAAATATGTACAAGATCTACATGAGGAAAACTACAACACTCTAATGAAAGATATCAAAAAGAACTAAATAAATGGAGAGATATTTCATGTACATGAGTAGGAAGATTCAATGTTGTCAAGAAGTCAGTTTTTCTCAACTTAATCTATAATATCAAAATCCTAACAAGTTATTTTGTGGATGCTAACAAAATTATTCTAAATTTTATAGAGAGAAGGAAAAGCCCCATAATAGACAACTTAACATTGAAAGATAAGAACAAAGTTGGACTAACAGTATTCTGATTTTAAGACTTGCTACAAAGCTACAGCAATCAAGACAGTATAGTATTGGTGAAAAATAGATAAATACATCAACGGGACATAATAGAGAAACCATAAATAGATAAATAAAAATACAATCAAATGATCTTTGACAAAGAGGGAAAGTTAATATAATGAAGCACAGATAGTCTTTTCAACAACTGGTGCTGAAACAACTGGACATGAACATGAAGAGAAAAAGAAGAAAGAAAAGAAAAGAAAAAGAAAAAAAACGAGATACAGACCTTACACCCTTCACAAAAATAAACTCAAGATGGATCATAGGTCTAAATGTAAAATGCAAAACTATACAACTCTGAAAAGACAACAAAGGAAAAAACCTGAAATAACCTTAGGAATGCCATTAACTTCTTAGCTACAAAACCCAAAGCACAATCTGTGAAAGAAAGAATTGAAAAGCTGGACTTCATGAAAATTAAAAACTTCTGTTCACAAAACGTCAAGAGAATGAGAGATAAGCCACAGACTGGGAGAAAATAGTTACAAAAGATACATAACTCTTAACACTTAGCAATAAGAAAGCAAACAGTCTGATTAAATTTGGGCAAAATACCTGGACAGAAGAGATACAGACAAGCAAACATATGGAATAATATGCAATATCATATATCATTAGGGAATTGCATATTAAACAACAATGAGATACTACTGCACAGCTATTAGAATGGCCAAATTCTGCAACTCTGACATCGTCAAGGCTGGTGAGAATATGGAGCAACAGGAACTCTCATTCGCGGCTGGTGGGAATGCAAAATGGTGCAGCCACTTTGGAAGACAACATTCATATGCTCTTACCATTTGACCCAGCAATCACTATTTTGGGTATTTACCCAAAGGAGTTGAAATTACATCCACACATATATCTCCATACAGATGTTTATAGCATCTACATTCATAATTGCCAAGACTTGGAAGCAACCAAGTGGATAAATAAACTGTGGTCCATCCAAACAATCGAATACTATTCAACACTAAAAAGCAATGAGCTAGAAAAGTATAAGAAGACACATAGGAAACAAATGCAAATTACTAACTGAAAGAAGCCTATCTGAAAAGGCTGCATATTGTATGATTACAAGTTATGATATTCTGGAAAAGGAAAAACTATGGAGATATTAAAAAAAAAAAAAAGTGGTTTCCAGGATTTAGATGAAAAGGAAAAATGAATAGGCAGAGCATGAAGGATTTTTTATTTTTGGCAGTGAAACTATTCAGTATGATACTACAATGATGGATACAAGCCATTATACATGTGTCAAAACTAAAAAATGTATACCAAGAGTGAACCCTAGCTCTAGCTGGTTTGGCTCAGTAGATAGAGCATCGGCCAGCGGACTGAGGGTTCCGTGGTCAAATCTGGTCAAAGGCACATACCCTGGTTGCAGGCTTGATCCCAAGTAGGGGGCATACAGGAGGCAGCCAATCAATGATTCGCTCATATCATTGATGTTTTTATCTCTCACTCCCTTTTCCTTCCATATATATATATATATATATATATATATATATATATATATATATATATATATTTTAAGAGTGAACCCTAATATAAACTATGGACTTAATTATATACCAAAGCAGGTTTATCAGTTGTAACAAATGTACCCTCTGATGCAACATGAAGGATGGTGATAATGGGATTCCAGTCCTTGTGTAAGGACAGGAGTATATGGGAAATCTCTGTACTTTCTGTCAATTTTTTAAAATATATTTTATTGATTTTTTACAGAGAGGAAGGAAGAGAGATAGAGAGCTAGAAACATCAATGAGAGAGAAACATCAACCAGCTGCCACCTGCACACCCCCACCGGGGATGTGCCCGCAACCAATGTACATGCCCTTGACCGGTATCGAACCTGGGACCCTTCAGTCCACAGACCAACACTCTATCACTGAGCCAAACCGGTTTCAGCACTTTCTGTCAATTTTGTTGTGAATCTAATACTGCTCTAAGAAGAAGTCCTGAGTTTCAGTGCTGACTTTGCTACTTAACTAGTGAAGTTGCTTTGGGCTAGTCAACTTCTCAGGTCCTGGTAAACTGCTAGTATAAGTGGTGTTTACGTCCCAGTCTTTCCAAGTTACTGCAGTGAAACACTGGGTGTGAGAACACTTTGTCAAGCGCTGTAGACCTGTGTCTTTGGCTTCCCACAAAGGCAACCCAACCATTTCTCATCATTTTCCACTGAGCAAGCACTGGTGGTTGCAGATGTGGAAATACCTCATCCTTTTACGACCTTAAAGAAACGAGCATGAGCTCCAAGAAAATCCCAAACAAAAGATGATGAAACCTAGTTGGATGCCAAGGAAGCAGCTGGCACCATAAACACTGTGAGAGCTTTGCTGGCACACCTCCCTCCACTGTGTTGCCAAATACTCTCAATGGGGGGACCTGGCATTGCAGTGGGGAAACATACACAGGATTGGGGGGGTGGAGGAGGCCAAAAACTTGCCTCTGGCCTGAAACAAGAGGAACCGGTAAAGCACTCTTGCGAGATCCCACCAAGCTTAAGTGGATATCCCTTCGGGAGGATACGAGGTACGGCCCAGCTCCTTCAGGATAAAGCACCCAGGTAATACAAGACTTGTTTTGTATTGGCCTTAAACACACTGGTAAATACCATCATTATTTATTTAAATCTCTGGTTCAAAACATAACTTTTACTGCCCTTCTAAACTATTATCTGTTTGTTTTACATTGTCTGTTTCACATACATTGTAGGGTATTTTTCAGGCAATATTTTAAAATATATATTTTATTGATTTTTTACAGAGAGGAAGAGAGAGGGGTAGAGAGTTAGAAACATCGATGAGAGAGAATCATCGATCAGCTGCCTCTTGCACACCCCCTACTGGGGATGTGCCCACAACCAAGGTATGTGCCCTTGACCAGAATCGAACCTGGGACCTTTCAGTCTGCAGGCTTAGGCTCTTTCCACTGAGCCAAACCGGTTTCGGCTTTCAGGCAATTTTTAATGAGCCTTAAATGTTTCCGTTATGAACTGAAAGACAATTGTAAAGTGCTACCAAAGAAACAAGAGGACAATGACTATTTTCCCATATTTAGGTAAACCTTGTCCAATTTCCTCCATCTTCCTTTATTATCCTAAGCAGGCTTTATATAACTCATTTAGGATACCTCCAAATTCCTAAATACAAAAAACAGTGTTTTTGCCTTCTTGTGTAAATGGCATGCTGGGTAAGAAGCGGAACCCCTAAATTGCCTTACTCGCTGAGCTCCCGTTCCACTGTCCTAATTAAGAAAGGCACTGCCCACTAAGACCTGGGCAAGGAGGCAAGTGTTCTGGGCACTCTCCCTCCTGGGCCCTGGTCCATGGGCTGGTACTGCTCAGGCCACAACTGGGATGTGCTCCAGGTCCAGTCTCCCATGCTGAGCAGTGCTATGATCTAAAGGGGAAACATGGGGCCCTAAATGGGTCGCTCGGTTGGTTGGAGTGTCATCCTGTACACCAAAAAGTGTGGGTTTGGCTCTGTCAGAGCATATACAAGGATTCAGTGATCCATGTTTCTCTCTCACATCAATGGCTTTCTGTTTCTCCTCCCCTCTATCTAAAAATATTAAAAATGTACTCAGGTAAGGATAAAAATAATAAAATAAAGGGGAGACACAAGTGAAAAGGGATTCTGGCCTTTCCCTCAAATTCTTTAATTTTCTTCCTTCCTTCCTTCCTTCCTTCCTTCCTTCCTTCCTTCCTTCCTTCCTTCCTTCCTTCCTTCCTTTCTTTCTTTTTTCAAGAGAGAGAGAGAGGGAAAGGAATAGACAAATAAAAACATCAATGAGAGATAAACGTCAACCAGCTGCCTCCTACATGCCCCCTACTGGGGATCAAGCCCACAATCCAGGCATGTGCCCTGACTGGAAATCAAACTAGTGACCTCTTGGTTCACGGGTCAGCACTCAACCACTGAGCCACACCAACTGGGCTCCCTCGAATACTTTACAATTTAATTTTTTACAATTTAATTAGGAGTCCAGTGTCTGTACATGTACAAAGTGGAAAAACTGTCTCTGGAGCTTACCAACAGGAGAACTTTCTATGGGTGGTAACAGTCAGAGCAAGAGGGTTCATCTTCACGTCTTAGATTTGAAGCCTAGACTTTAACATTTGCAAAATGATGCTCAGAAACATATTCTGCAGCATCAGATTGGCCCTCAAATTGAAAGGATTCCATTTCAAATGAGATACTATATTTTTTTTTAAATATTCATCTGTGCATTAGCTTGGATACTTGTTTAAGAACTTTGAAACTATACAAGTGGTGTATTTTCCTTTGTGCACCTGGGATGATGCTTTTATCTATCTCAAGAGCAATAAAAAAAAAAGTGCAACTCATTTGTGGATGTCTTCACACCAACTGTAAGTTGGCATGACAACATCTCTCAACACAGCAGAGAATAACTGCGTATGTAACCCTGAGGATTTTACATATCAGTAGGTTCTTATAAAAATATTTCTTGACCAAAACTTAAGGGTCTACTGACTCATCAACAGCTAACAAAACATGAGGATGGTAGACTGCCAATCCCAAGGAGAGGAAGATTCAAAGAAAGATAAAAGAGAGGGAGGGAGGGAGGGAGGGAGGGAGGGAGGGAGGGAGAGAGGGAGGGAGGGAGGGAGGGGGGGGAGGAGAGAGGGAAAGAGGGGACCTATTTCCAAGCATGGCATTTAAATTATTTTTCTGACTGATTCAAATGTGACAAATATTTATGGAATATGCACTATATTGCAAGGCATCCTGGTGAAAAACCAATAGCAAGGTAGTGTCCTTAAACCTTTATAAATTAGATTAAATGTAAAAAACAAAAGGTTAAACAAGCTATATGGACATAAGTCTTCTTATTAGTACATATGCATAATATAGACACAAGGTGGTGGTATATAAGCCCTCAATGGATTAAAGGCCACAAGTATGCAGATCTGACCATCTCACCATGCCATTTTTAAATCCTATTTGAAAAAAAGTAAACTCTTAAGGCAGGAAGCATATATGCCCACCAATCTATCTACCTACCTTGTTTTCTTCCTGCCTGCATCCATTCACCCCCTAAACCAGATTCCCCTAAGTCAGCCTATCACTCCAACCTCAGAAGCTAGAATCAGTTCACCTTTTTAGAATTAGGGTGGAAATCTTGGTGAAAGCTAGGTACTGCAGACAAGTCTTCCTTCCTCATCCATGCCACGTCTCTCAGCTGCAGTAGAGTAGCCTTCTAACCAGTCTCCTCTTACACCTTTACATTCATCCTCATGTAGTAGCCAGAATGATGTTCTTGAAGTGCATTAGATCATGTCACTCACCTTGTTAAAATCCTCCAAACTTTTCACTGACCATAAAATCCAGTCTTTAAAATGGTATCAAAGGCTATACCTAGTTGGCCCAGCTACAACCTGATCTGTTCCTTTCTGCCTCCATCACTATGTTTCAGCTTTTCTGTTCTTAACTACACCAACTTTATCCATGTTAACACCCCTTGGTCCTGTTCTTCCAACTTTCCCACCTCCCTCCCAAAAGTCCCCTTCTCTTTCTTCCTGGATCAGCCAAGAGGCCCTCCCCAAACACTCTGCCTAAAGTGAGCCCTGCCCTCTTCACCCATTCATTCATTGATTGATTCATTCCTTCACTAACTCATTGTCACCTCTCCTTGCTCATTTTCTTCAGAGCACTTAAGACCTTCTCAAGTCATTTTGTTATCTCCCTCCCCTGCTAGAATGTAAGTACAATAATATCATAGTGTCCTCAGTACCCAGTACACTACCTGCCTTAGAGAAAGCAATCAGCAAGCATTTGCTGGATCAATAAAGAAATCCATGCATTCACCCGTGCTTTCTTGCAAGGCTGTAAAATGTGAACCAGGTGCTAGGGATTTAGAGGTGCAATAATACAGCCCTCAAAGGGCTCATCATCCAGTGAGGTTATGGGGGAAAATGTCTGTAATGGAGCCGGGAAATTGTTACAATGGAGGTATGATGTGCAGTGAGGGGAAGTGCCACGGAGGAGATAAACTGAGCTGAATCTTGAGGGATGAGCAGGTGTTTTGCAGGAGGACTAGGGCTGAAGGAAGGCTTGATGAGGGCATTCTAGCCAGCAGGACTAGCGATCTCAGAGGCATGAATGTGAGAAAGAGCATAGTGGATTTAGAGAGCTTCAATGTGCATTCTGTTGCTGGGTTATAAAGTTCTAGACACTTAGTTATAAAATACTGTGGTAGAAAACACATCTCTGTTCCTAATGCTGGGCTCCCAGAATGTTGCAGAATGATCTTTACTAAGCAAGTGCTCATTTAATTTGTTCATTGATCTATTCATTCTTTATTGTTATTAAATTTAGTATAGTTGGTATACAACCTTGTATTATTGATATTAGTTTCAGGTGTACAATATAGCAGTTCATTACTAAAGAAGACATGAAACTAACTAGTCTATAAGAATCAGATCATGCATAGCTTTACATGCTAGAATAATGTGGGCCTTTTTTATCCTATAGAAAAGGAAAACTACCAAATGATTATAAGCAGAGTTTTTCTGGGTTTTTGTTTGTTTGTTTGTTTGTTTGCCTTTGTCCTCCCTGGCAGCAAAGGGAAGGATGCTCAGAAGGGGTTGAAATTTGGGGACTGTTTAGACATTTATAGACAAGGGTATTGTTGCTATTACTTTAAAATATCTCTTTAGAAGGATGTTATTGGTGCCCACTCATAAGAAATGAAAATTGCAATATATCACCTTTTTTTTCAGACCAAATCATAACTAGCAAGGACAGTTAGTTCTATGTTTCCTCATCTGCTTCAAAATATATAGGCTCATCTGAATTCCTTTCTTCCTACTTCTAAAACATTCCAGACTATGAAGCTACCTTAAAATTTTTTATTATAAATTCAAAATATGGCTAGTTTCTGAATGTGAAACACCAGCTTACATTCTTTAAAAAAAATAATGCACTTTACTTTTTAGTGTAGTTTTAGATTTGCAGAAAGTAGAGTTCCCATATTACCCTGCTCTCCTCCCTCAGTCCACTCTATTATTAGCATCTTGCATTTGCACAATACATGTGTTATAACTGATGAACTAATACTCATACATTATTAACCATGTTTCATGGTGTATAATAAGGTTTAATCTGTGTGCTGTAAGTCCTGTGGGTTTTTGTCAAATGCGTAATGACATGTACCACTAATACAGCATCATAAAGAAAAGTTTCAGTGCCCTAAAAACTCCCTGTGCTCTACTAATTCATCCATCCCTCCCTCCAACCAAACCCCTGGCAATCATTGATCCTTTTACTGTTTTGCCTTTTCCAGAATGTCATATACGATAGTTGGAAATATACCGTAAGTAGCCTCTTTAGGCTGACTTCTTTCACTTAGCAATATGTATTTAAGTTTCTCCATGTCATTTCATGCCTTGATAATCCATTTCTATACATTGCTGAAAAATCTTCCATTGCCTGGATGTATCACAATTTTTTAAAAAGATATCTTAATTACTTCCAATTTTTGGAAATAACGAATAAAGCTGCTATAAAAATGCATGTGCAGGTTTTTGTATAGGCATAAGTTTTAAATTAATTTGGGTAAACATCTAGGAGTATGATTGCTGAATTATATGGTAAGAGTTTGTTTAGGTTTTTATAAATAATTGCCAAAGTGTCTTCCAAAGTGTCTACACCATTTTGCTCTACCATCAGCAATGAATGAGAGTTCCTATTGCTCCATATCCTTGTCAGCATTTAGAATTGTCAGAATTTGGGGCTTTAGCCATTCTAATAGGTAGGTAGTGGTATCCCATTGTTTTAATTTGTTATTCCCTGAAGCACCCTTTTTCATTTGCTTATTTTACATTTATATATCATCTTTAACCAATGGGTCAAAGAAGAAATCAAAAGTTAAGTCAGAAAATACTTTGAGATGAAGGAAGACCAAAACATAACACAAAAATGATGCAGTGAATGATGTGCTTAGAGGGAAAGTCATAGCTGAATCACTTAAATTAAAAAAAAATTTTAAAGAAAATAAAAGTTCTCAAATTAATAACCTAACCCTTCATCTTAAGAAACAAAAGAAAGACAAGAAAAATCAAGCAGAAATAATAAATATTAAAGCAAAAATACATAAAATAAAATGTACAAAAATAAAGAAAATTAATGAAACCAAAAGTTAGTTCCTTGGAAAATTCAACAACATTGACAAACTGTTAGCTAAAATGACCAAGAGAAAAAGATGGCTTAAATTACTAAAATCAGGAATTAAAGGGGGGACATTACTACTGACCTTACAGAAATAAAAGGATTATATGAAAATACTATAAACAACTGTATGCCAACAAATTAGATAATCTAGATGAAATGGGCAAATGCTTAGAAAAACACCAAATACTGTATCAAAATTGACTCAATTTTATATAAGTCTTCATATTATAGGAATGGTTTGCATTTCTTTACATATATTAACCGATAATATGTAAAGAATAAAATTATTTATTAAATCAGCTTATCTGATGTGTCAAAGACTCCTCAATGTTTCCATTGTTAAGAATATTTCTTTAGTCAGTTGTGAAGATTTGAAAGATGTGATGTAAATACTTTGCCACTTTAGATAAGGATATGGTTGTCAAAATTGAGTGATATACTGTTCCCACTTGCTATCACATTTGATTATTTTATTTGCCCCAAAAGAAAATTATAAGCATTTGGAATTCTCTCCCAGGTTTCAGGAACCCAAAAAATTCCAAATTATTTTGCTTCCTTTGCCTGTGGGACATAGGACAAGTTTCTGAGAATCCATTCCTCATCCTATGGAACACTTTAGAAATAATGTTGCTTTCTTCTAATATTACTAGAGTAACTGGGGTAATAATTAGAAGTATATAACCTAATGATCAATGTAGCAGATATTGATCACCTACTAGATATCTGGAACGTTGCGGGGAGAAGGGGTACAGTTGTAAGCAAAACTGGCTCTTTCATGAAAGCAACAGAATTGTTGTAAAGATACTTTCAAAATTAATTATAGCCTTCCTTAATTTCTGTGATTAATTTAGAATTAAAATTATTTAAATAGGCCTACATACCATGTGGTTAACAGTGAAAATGACTGATGGCTTTACAGGTGGCAAAATGTAGGTTGATAAGGTTTTCATTCTCTCTTTAGAGATTTTTCTATGTGTAGTCTGAGAATAGAGTGAAGAAAAACTCTACAAAATTGAGTTAAAATACTCATTTCTTGTACATAATGAATGAAATAAATATGTAGGAATACTTAAATGTATCCCAATAAATTATAAGTACTGAATGAGATTTGTAAAATTAAAATATTTATGAGCCATCTTGAAAATAACTGAGCAACGTATTCTGCAGTTCAGAAATGAGGCTATAAGGACATTGAATGTTAGCACCCAAAAACAAGGATAAAGTGATCACATGGTCAGGACAGAGACACCTTGCAAAGGAAGCATGACCTATGGCAGAACTCAAAGGTGCTCCAGAGATGCCAAGATCTCTACGGTCAGAGAACATTTAAACACCTTCCACCACTGGGAAAATAATGTTTAAAGTGCGTGGCATGTGACAGTCTCTGTTGGTGAGGCACCTTCACCAATCCCACAGGCAAAGGCAAGGAAGAGAATAAAGTCAATTGGAACATCCCAATTCAAATCAATGACAACTTCTGGTCATAAGAAGAAATGCTGTCCTCAGAGGACTCCCAGATTTTTGAGTTGACACTGACCCTAACTCAGAACTACATATAGCACCATCTAGTGAAATAACTTAGAATACTTAAAATTTTAAAAACCCAAACTAAGAAATAGTTAAAAACATAAATCAATGAAGATATAGGTTTTTCTCAAGGATGGCATGGAGAAAAATGTGCCTATAATCTTACCTGAAATACAATTTAATCTCTTAGATTATATGAGGGTGTTTTTAATTTAATAAGTCATTTGATACAGTAGTCATCCCAAGGTATTGGTTTGGCATTATAGGGAGAAAACTGTTAGAATAAGCAAGAGTGCACATCACTTCCCAAATTATCATTATTCCCTGTGGAGAGTTTGTAGCTTTTTCACGTCAAGGTGATAATGATTCTAGCTACCCACATTCATGCAGATACAAATAATGTCTCCCTGACACACAGTTACTAGAAGCCCACTGGCTGACACAGGATATAGGAAAATGCACATTGGTGGTCCATGGACCAACTCTCATCTCTACAGAGTTCCAGAGTTATTTGGATTAGTTGCCCACATTTACAAATTGGAAAATATCCCATGAAAACTCAAAACTTTGGCTTTTATTAGAAAACAAATAAGATAGAGCAAAATTCTGCCTAGCAACCACCAGCAGGACCTTGAGCTGTCCATCCCTGCTCTCCATGGCTCCCAGGTTGGGTCTCCCAAGCACACAACATCCATTTGGTTACCTCCCTGCCCTCGCTTGAGTTTGCACTCGCTGACTTAAGGATATGCCAGACTGAGCTGTGAGAGACATGGGGCCTGTGAGGAGAGTGAAGGCAATTTTTAGACACAATCCCTGGGCCCTTGGCCCAGTCCCAAGGGGCAGGGATGGTCCTCACAGGCAAGAGCACACTCCACTCACGTGCAGTCTGCAAACCTGAGCTGCCTTGGGAGACAACACGGGGAGTTCATGGTTGAGCACATTTATTTCTGAACTTAATGACATGGAGAACCACAAGCCTGCCCACAGTATCATTTTTTCATTTAAAAAGAAAAAAGGAGAAAGTCTATGGAGTCAAATGTTCCAAGAGTGCCTGGTCCAGGGAAACCTCTAAGTATATTTATAGTTGGGATAGACAGACAGGAATGCCTTGCTCCATGAAGAAAAGTAGTAAGCTACCATCGCTGAGTGCTTGGTTTGTGCTCTCTTTCCACCCTCACAACCGCCCAGTAGGGTTTTACATTTACAGATGAGGAATTCAAAGCTCAGAGAGGTTCACTAAAAAGCAAAGGCGCACAGCTTGTTCCTTAACAGAAGCAGCACTTAGCACACAGGCTGCATGAAACCTGCACTCTCTCCACTTCTCTGTGCTGGCATTTCATATTTCAAAACAGCCCTTTGAACTTGCTGATGCAGTTCCTTAAAGATAATTTCCCGTGAGTCCTGAGGCAGAGGAATTATTATCCACATTTTACATGAGAGGAGCTGAGGCACAAAGAATGTTAAGTCTTAACTTAATTAGTAACTAAGAACGAGTACCCAGGTTTGCTGACTTTCAATCAAGTGCTCTTCCTACTTCAAGCCTGCTTTGGATGCTTAATGTTAAAGAGCTGTAAAGTCTTCATATTATAGGAATGGTTTGCATTTCTTCTAGGAAAAGATATTTTTTTTAATTTAAAAAGAGGGCTGGAAAATGAAGGACATGAGACTTTCAAATTATTCTACTCATTAAAACAGCACTGCTTCTTTTAAGGTAGCCAGTAAAACTCTGTAACTGAGCTCAATTCATAATAAAGACAAATTTAGTCTTTTGTGGCAAAGGCAGTTGACAGGGAAAATAGGTCTGGTAAAATACTTTTTTTTTTTTTTTTTTCAAAATAGTACAACCCAGTTTAGAAGCAATGGATGTTACCAAAGTGATGCCATAAGTTGAAATTCTTTTTTTTTTTTTTAATTGTGGTAATGGAGCTAGGGAGCAGTTGGAGAGATCAGTGGTTTAAATGGATTGATTTTTAGTGTCAGAGAATATATTTTCTTTGTCTGCATATGGCTTTACAGGTGAGAAATTTCCACAAATAGAGATGTAAAGAAACTGAACACTACAGAACAGGAATGAGATTTTACAATGCTCTGGAGAATCTCTCTGAGTTCAGTCATGTCAGGAGAGCATCTTACAACTTTCTGAGTGTCCCCACTGAATCCATAGGTCCCCCACGTTGGAATCCATAGGCCACCTGTTTCATGCCACTTTCTTCTTTTATGACAATTCTCAAACAGTAGATGTCTGCAAGCCCAAATCCAATTTATTCTATAAAAGAAATCAACTTTTATTCTCCAATTTATATGAAGGCTTTGAGATCTCTTCAAGAGTGAGGATGTGATGAAAGTGGGCTTGTCCCCACATCCTCCTATGGGACTTGGAGGATGTGGGGACCAGCCAGGCACAAAATGAGAAGATGGCAATGTCAGAGATCCCATCAGATCGGGGTGGGGGCAGTCGGGAAGCAACCCTGCACTAGAAAGATGGGTGAGAACAGGATGAAACTTCATTTGGAAAGATTCTTACAACGATGGTCCCTGAAACAAGGAATTGGTAGGCTTGAGGCATGGATTCGTAGTGAATTTAGAATATTGACCTATAATTTTTAAAGCTAATCTACCCTTCTTTTCCTTGTCCCAGAGATGCAGCTAGGTTGATGCTTCCAGAAGAACTCAAGAAGTAACCCATCTGCAGTAAAGGAGAGTTGCTGGGATTAGAAACCAGGTGGCTCACTGGACTGCAACAGATTTATGAAGGACCTCTTTTGTTAGCCAGGTGAGGCCATCAGCTCTATAGTCAGTTGGGGAGCAGTCACTGGAAAAGCAGTGACTCCAATGGTCACACAGGAAACACTCACTGATCACATGTCAGGAGCTAGGGACAGTTTCAAGCCTTGCACTTGTAATAATGCATTTACTCTTCATCCTACATTTATCAGACAAGAAAACCAAAGCACAGACAGAATGGCTAACTGGCTTCATAGTTAGTCACTAAGCCACATAACTATGAAGTGGCCAAGGTTATGGTGGGAATCCATTGTGGTAGAATAATAACCCTCTTCAGAGATGTCCATGAACAAATTCCCCAGAACCTATGAATATGTTATCTTATTTTGAAAAGGGACTTTGCTGATGGGACTTTGGGATTAAGTTAAGGAGCTTGAAATGGGAAGGTTACCCTGATTATCCAAGTGGGCCAAATGTAATCATAAGGTGCTTATAAGGAAGGAAGCAAGTAGGCCAAAGTCAGTAATAGGAGACGATGTTGGATGTAAGGACCCGGAATGATGTAAGGAAGGGGCTATGAGCCAAGGAGTGAAGGCAGTCTCTAGAAGTTGGGAAGACAAGACAATGGATTCTCCCCCGGAGCCTTATGAAAGAATGCAGCCCTAATGACATGTTGAATTTAAACATCCCACCTCCAGAACTGCAAGAGAATAAAATGTGCATTGTTTGAAGCCACTGAGTTTGTGAGAACTTGTTTCAGCAGCAATAGGACATAAGCAGTCCTATTAACTTAACTCCAGAGACTGTTTTCTCAAATATTCAACTATATCACCCTTCCAGTAATAGATGTTAAGACTCCTAGAAGGAGTTTCGTGTTGGCTTTAAGATTTCCCTCAGTTAGACCTATATCACCCAGTGAATGTAGAATTTCATTACTATCTTGGGTTGGTTGTCATGTACACAAACCTGACCTCCAGCTCATACATACTGGTGTGGTGGTGATCATTGTTAAAATGTTGTACATTGTCCATCAATTCTAGACACCTAGGTTTCTTCTCCCTGGGGACCTCCAGACCTTCCCTCAACGCAGCTCCTGAATACTTAGATCCTGACAGGAAGGGCTCCTCCCAGCTCAGATTCAATTCTGCAGCCTGGGTCCTTTCTCATTGTCCATGGCCAAGCCAAGGCAGATGTTTAACATTATGAGCATAACCCCCAAATGTATACAATCTGACTAATAATTTAGGACATTCTAGAAGCTTCCAAAGAATTTTTACTTGAAATAATTTTTACTTATGTCTAGAGTTTCAAAATTTTTTTCAATGACAGTAAATTATCACAGAAATCTAAGCAGCATCCAGTGAAACTACCTTTAGTAAAATGACTTTCTATATAGTGCCACATTGAAACTCTCAGAAGCCTAATTCCAGCCTCTAGGCTCCATACACAGTGGCCTCACTGAAAAGAAGCCACTCCCAATAAGCCATATCAGTAAAATCCTCAAAGGTTTGATTTTAGCATGTGTCCCTTTTTCAAGCGAAACTATGTGGGTGTCACACCCCTTATCCTGTCCTCTTAACTAGGACAAGAGAGCTTGAGAATCAGATAAGTGTACTGTGTATGAAGTATTATGAAATGTCTCTAATTGCTTTTTCTCTGACATCTCTGGTTTCACTAAAAAGGAATTTCACTGTCTGTTGATGCCTCATTTCTTAGTCTCCTCTGAATAACATAATTGGGTGAATCAGTGTTTTTCTCAGAAGATACATGCTGGGTTATGGCCTAAAACTCTGCTCTATTGATAATCTCACCCTGCAGAAAGAATCCTTTAAGGAAAACATTGTGGAAACACGTCATTAGCCCTTACTCTCCTAAAGATGCATCATGGTGTGCTGGGCACTTTGGGCCTCCATGGAGGCTGCCTGGTCAGCATGATTGGAATATAAGACTGTGGCGTGCTATCAGCTTCAGGGCACCCTAGTTCCAACAACAACAACTGTGTGAATTCACACGTTAGCTGACCTTGAAACCTGACACTAGAAAAATGGGGATAAGCAGCCTTTCCTTGCACACTGGTTGTGAGAACTGAGGTAATGTACTAACATGCCTACCATAATACCAGACCTACAGCCTATGGATCCCACTTAGTTCACATCCCATCTTCCCCATATTAGATACAAGTGAAAGGCCAGGCTTTTTGCCCAGTATATACCAAAGCATATTCTCAAATGATAAAATCTCAAGCATGACTCTCTGTGAAAACTGAGTGTATTAAAGTTCATCAAGCCAAGAAGGAAGCAAGGGAACAGAAGCCACGCATGTGCATGGACTTGAAATAAGAATTATGCAAATAAAAAATTTCACATAAGAGTGGAGTCAAATGTAAGTAAAAATACCCATAAGCATCATCCAATAGCATGTCTGAAAGTAGAGCCCACTATCATTTCATTGCCCAATAATCCACATTTCTCTTTCTCCATCAACATTTTTTCACTTCTTATTTATTGATGAGAGAGAGAGAGAGAGAGAGAGAGAGAGAGAGAGAGGGAGAGAGAGAGAGAGAGAGAGAGACTGATTTGTTGTTCAACTTACTTATGCATTCATTGGTTGCTTCCTGTATATGTCCTGACTAGGGATCAAACCCACAATCTTGGTCTATGGGGACTACACTCTAACCAAATGAGCTGCCTGGCCATGGCCCAATTTTTAAATTTTCCCCAAGTTTGAGAAAACAGAGTAGGTGGCAAGATTGTCACTGTTGCCACTTCTAAGCCAGCCATTTAGAAGACTGATCGCAGGTTTTGGTCCTTCCTTCCTTCCTTCCCTTTTCCTTTTCCCAGGCACACTGCAGGGATAAGATGAAAGAGCAGCTGCCTCGCAAAAAGATGGGGAACTGGAGTCCTGCCATGACCCCCAAAATAGACATGGAGATACAGAGAATGTATTTTTCTGCCCAATCGCCCAAGGGAGAACCTCTTCAATTAAAACCACTTTTGATACGAAGCCAGGCTGCCCGAGATGACCGCCTAAAAATATACGAAAATCTAGGAAAAACAAGCTCTCCATCCTGGAGGGAATGTCAATGGAAAATAGTTGCTAGGCTTTTCCAGTTACCAGTAATAAAAGAGAAATAGGCTCCCCATTATGAGCCCAGAGCTGGGGGGTCGTCAGTTGGTTCTGAGCCAGCTGCGGGATTTTCTGAGTGAGTTACCAATTAGAGAAACAAAATGTGGACTTCTCACTGTAACCATGTTTTCTGAGTCCAGACAACTTATTATTAGGTTTACTTCCTAGTGGGCTAGAGTTCAGAAGGATGTCTCCATGTATGGTTAATGTTTATAAGTTTTTAAAACACATACATTCTTAGGTTGAGTAGCGATCATACAGTTCACATTGATTTAAGATGAAAGAATTCAGAAAAATACCAAAAGAAAGCAAGCAAGACATTGGTCCTTTCATTCATTAAACAATGATAATATACTTAAATATTTATGTTCTTGTCAAAAACTATGATTTTTAAAAAGAAGGCCTGGTTAGAAAGCTTTAATCCCAAAATACAAAATATGCACATATTCTGTATTTATTTAGCTGCCTCATAAAGGTGTCTTCAAGGGAACTCTAATATAATGCGCCCAGTTATTATAAGCATTGCTATAAAAAAATAACTGTGAAAAGGTTTCTGTCCCTTTAGCTGACTGTGAAGTCTTTTGAACATGGAGCCATATCTTATTCTTCTTTGAATCTTTACCCCAGGACATTGTCTAACGTATAGGAGATATCCAATAAATGTTGATGAAGGAATTTCTCTTTTATGAGTTGCAGGTGAAGGCATTTTCCATTATTTTTTCATGGACTCGTATAAATATCTATGTAATAAATTCCTCTTAGAGTTTAATGCTGGAGGGGGGGAGGGGTGCCTCCTATGATGTTCTTTCTCCCCCTCCCCATTTTTATTGAGATATAATTAACATGTATCACTGTATGAGTTTCAGGTGTGTAGCATAAAGGTTTAACTTACATATATTGTAAAATGATTACCACAATAAGCTTAGTCGTCCATCGTCTCATACAGGCACAGTAAATAGAAATGGAAAAAGAAAAAAAAAATCTCCTTATAATGAGAACTCAGGATTTACTCTCTAAACATACAGCAGTGGTCACTATGGCCGTTATGCTATATATTGCAACCCTAGTACTTAGTTATCTTAGAACCGGAGGTTTCTACCTTTTGTCTGAGAGATTATGCCTCTCTTAACATAATATTAAGAGCAAGGTAACACATCATGTTTAAGTTAAATGATAGTCACTTTCCTTAGCTTAATATTTCTCATACAACACTTTTCCTATTTACTTTCTTTCTCTTTTGCCTGGCTCCTATCTTTTGTCCTTCTTTCTCATAAACTTTCTATTAAGCTGCCTCAAATCACTATAGCAAGTAAATCGTGAGTTAAAAAATACTAAATGAATAAAGAAAAGCAAGCATGCTTCTTCCTAGTTATTTCTTATATCTGCTGCAGAAATACCCTCAAGATGCTATCATGCTATATCCATGAGCATTTAATGTGTTTCGGTAGAAATGAGCAGGGCAAACAGTGTGATACTGAGGAAAGACTACTGCACTGGGAGAACCACAGCACTGGTGAAAGTTCAACCTCTGTCTCACTAGCTGTGTGACCTTGAATGAGAAACTTAAATTCATTAGCATCAGTTTCCTCATCTCATAAGTGAAATGCATTCATTTTTTCAACATTTATGAGTCCTTATTATGTTACAGGAACAGTGGCAGGTAAATAAGACAAGATCCATGCAATCAAGTTAGCACACATGAGAGAGAGAGAGAGAGAGAGAGAGAGAGAGAGAGAGAGAGAGAGAGAGAGAGAGAGAGAGAGAGAGAGGAGGGAGGGAGAGAGAGAGAGAGAACCCAACAGATCATTACAGTAACATGTGATCATTGCTACACCGTGTGGAGGACAGAAAAAGCACAGAAGGAAGCCATCTGAATCAGATTGGAGGCTTCCAGAGAATTTGAAAAGAGGCGGCAGTTGTGCTGATGTTGGGAACTTTGTTCCCAAAGTTGATTGGGAATTAACTGGATGAAGAATGGGACAGAGGAGGGAGAAGAGGACATTCCAGGACACAGGAAGAGCACGTGTGAAATCCCAAAGACGCAAAACAGCATGACTAGAGCAGAGAATTACAAATTGCTGGAAGATAACATGGGTCCCATCTACCTCCCAGGGTGGTTTTAAGGATCAGTGGAGTGGATGTATACATTGAAAGTGCTTTGTAAACTGTAAAGCACTGTACACATGTTCCAATGTAAAAGATTATTATTAGACATTCATTTTTTTTCTCCCTCCAAATTGGAAACATTTGCTGAAGTAAACATTGCTGATGCATTAGCTGTCAGGATGGTGTATTATATTTGGAAAACATTTGCCAATGCCTGTTCAGTTTTTAAATTCCCAGTTCACATGTGTTTTTTGTTTGAGAAAATACATCAAGTAATAATGGATTTATTGTTAATTGTGCAACATTAGAGTTTCAAGGTTTAAGTAATCTCTCTTCCATGCTCACTTTATTCCATGTTGACTACAGAGTTTGCAGTCATTTATTTATTAATTAAAACTGATCATTAAACACCATTACCACCTTGGAGTGATCAAACTTTAGCAGAGGAAATTCGGGATTCTTGGAAGAGTGTGCCAATAAAAACAAATACCTCCCGAGAAAAGAAGGAAGAGAAGTGTGGTTACATCCACTTAAACAGTTCCCAACAAGGTTCAATAGAGCTCAGATCCAAATACTTATCTCCCTATTCAATGCTGCAAAAACCAAACACTTCCTTCCTAGGGACATTTTTCCATGATTAGAGAAATCAACAGAAAGCATTTGGGGTAGAACAACTAAGATGGATAGCTCATGTTCAAAATTCTTGACATTCACCCACTATCAGTCATTAGAAGGATTGAATCACTGTATTTAAAAAGTGAATTTCTTTTTTTTTTCACTCCTTCCTATGAAAAATTCCTGTAAGAGGAAGATCTGAGGAAGAAAGGATAAAAGAATTTTTTCTTCATATTGCCAACAAGTTGTCTGGGCTTCAACTCTCGGAAAATAATCATATTCTGCCCCCTCCTCTCGTTGCAAAAGAGAAATGTTTCAAGTGGTGGAAGGTCTGTGTTAGCGGTGAGGTCTTCTATTAAGTTATAATTAATTAAGCCACTCATTAGCAATATTGGTCTTTGGGATCCAATACATCACATTGAGGAACTAAATAGTACATCCACTTATTTTTTATGTAGAGGAAAAGCAAATTATAGCTCATCAACGCTGGGCAGGATCTGCAAGGCCATTCTGTAGGACATCTTATGAGAAAACCTGAAGAAAGTTGACTCATTTGCTCAAGGTCAGGCAGTGAATAAATGGCATAATTAGAGTTAGAAGCAGATGCTCTTGTCCACCAGGCCAGTATCTCTGGACACAAGGCCAACAATCCAGAGAAAACTGAGAATTGCAGTTGCTTGGGGTGAGTGGCTTCAGGGAAGGGGTCCACGTGTGGCCACTCCAATCCCACCACTTGAGGGGGCTGCCAAGTCGCTTCTTTCAAAAGCTGGCTTGAAAGCACCAGGACTGGGGAGGCCTCTTGGCACACAGCAGAGCTGGCCCACAAAGTGCTTGAAGCAGGAAGCTCCTGCTGGGCAATCCGAGTGGCATCGAAGCCGTGGCAGGGCTCCCAGTTAAAGCAACAAACCCCTCTGTGCCTCCACCAGAGCGGTGGCTGAAACCCCAAATTGACTTGCTTTAGAGACAAGCTGGGGAAAATGATTTGTTGGAGGATTCCTGTTAGTCCAGTCAGCTCCCATTCTCTTGTGAAACCGGATTTGTAGGCACATGCACTGGCCAATGAGTCAGCCCTTAAAAAGTCATTCATAATTTATGTATAAACAAGAATAGCTTTTGTTTCAGAGAATTTGGGAGGTTTTTGTAGCCTGCTTTCTTCCAGTGCCATTTCTGAAGAACTGTTCCTATCTTAAGGCGGTTCCTATAGGCCTATAAATACTTTGATGTTCAGACATCTGGAACTTATATTTGGTGTTGACTAATGAGTATTATTATTTTATTATGTATTTATATATGATCTGAAAGAAATTTGAGGTTATATGCCACATAACTCTGTATACACACTGAACAATGACAAATTCTTTTTACCCATTACACTTATGATTTATTACTTGGGCAGAAGAAGTTCTGAGTCATTCAATTGACATATAATTGTGTTTTGGAAGATAGTAATGGGATAGAGAGAATGTAAAATTGCCCTTAACATATATTGTTAAAATAATTTGTAAGTGGACAAAATGGACTCCAGAGATATTATTTTTCTCATTTTAAAAATATCAAAGGATAGCCAATTTGGCAACAAACTCCAGTGCTCCTTTTGAATGGGTGAAAAAGAGCATTGGTCTTAGAAATACATGTGGGTATGTTTGAAAGGGCAATAAACAATGCATAATGGATCTGACTTCAAAGAATGCCTATTGGAGAACCAGACCTATTTCAAAGTCAAATGCTCAATACCCAGTTTGCCTTGGTACCAATAAGCCACAGGTAAACACCGAGATCAAAGGGAAATGTGGGCGTGTGGAGGGGCGTATGATGACATTACTTTCTCCGCAAAGCATTTTCCCCAAGGGACACTGGGAAGGCACCTTGTAACAGCCTCTGTTGTATATTCAGGAATTTATTTTAGAGGAGTGTCGGAGGTATTTTCGTCTGTAGGATTGCAGCTCAAAAGGCCCTTAAACAAGAGGCACGCTGAAGGGGGCATGCATTGGGGGAAGAAGATACAGAGCTGGGAAGGGATAAATGGTGCCTTTATGGGCCGCACTGGTCCCTGCTTGCTTGCTTGCTGCTCCCTCCCACCAGCAACATCAGTGTAAACTGGTTTGGCCCATCAGCAGGCCGTCTGGCCTCCGTGGAAGAATGAGCCCTCTGTGTATACAGGCCGAGCAGTTGCCAACAAAGGCCCATTGGAGTGTGTAAGAGCTCCAACTTGCTGCTAAATCAAAGCATTTCCAGAGGCTGAAGTTGTGACAGGATATGCCATCAACAGTGAGAGGAACTCTTTGCAGCTCCCCTAGAGAATCCTTTAAATTGACTTATCTGCTTTGCTGACAGTCCCCAATTTCAATGCCCACACTGTGGGCAGTATTCATTAAAAGCCATTACCCAGGGTTCTGTGGAAACATACTCAACTGCATTCGGGGGCCTCTGTCTAGGCGCCAGCTGACTCCATAGCAGGGAAAAAGTCAAAAGGACCCAGAGGATCCCACAACAGAAAGAAGGGATCGTAAAATTTGGTTTTAAGAATGTCATAAAATGAAGCAATGTTTCCAGTTTACACCCAGACACACACATTCACCCCTTTTCAACAGCTTCATGCTATTGTTCATGATAAACAGATTAGAATATTTCTCCAGAACATGCACTTAAGAAGAAATGCTAGCCCTACTTAGAATAGATGCAAAAACCTGAGATGAAGGGGTAAGGCTATGGGCCTATGTTTACATTGCATGAAAATTATCTGTCACATATTTTTAAATGTGTCACAATATTTTCCTTTGACTGTCTTCCAATGAATATATTTCTTGTCCAAAGGATTATGTGAGGCTTAGTTGATTAGACATAAATAAGAACTAAGCAATATACTGAAACTAATAAAGCAAGAGATGAGGAGCGTGAACTAACCTCATTATAAATGATCGAAAATAGATGATGTCAGTCTCTACCACTGACTGGCCTAGTACTTCCTCAAAAATGTTCTCTTCCTGAATAGTTATTCCCATCCGGTGCCTAAGCTAGTCATTATACCACTAAGTAGGTCAATATACCAGCTAATCTTCCCCATCACACTTCTCACGTTATTGGATTGGGCCATGCTTCCAACTGGGGTTGATAAATGTGGGTTTCTAATGAAATAGAACTAAGTTCTGATTCCCTCATTTCAGATATACAGCTTTATATTGTACCTCTCAACAACCATCCATTGAGATTAGCCCCAGGCTAAGGATTGTGCTTTGGTTTTCTTTCATCTGTCTGTGGGCATGTCATCTGACCTAGTGCAGCTAGAGTTGTCCAATATTAGGTTTCACTCAATCTAGTGAGACACTAGAGCAAGCATGTCAAACTCGCGGCCCACAACAAATGTTTTTGTGGGCCGCCAATATAACGGTATGTAAGAAACGTTTTAATAAAAAATTTGTAAGTTAATTTTTACAATATCCTGTTATACATAATTATTAATAACGAACTACCATGTTTGCTAATGACTAATTACTATAATCGTGTTGTATTAATTTCCCTTAGGTGCCTTATGCCCAGGCGCACCATTTCTCTTCACTAATACTAGCAGTGAATATTTTAGCAGCCGATTGCCATGTCATCAGTCTTGGACTGACTTGTTTGGTGTGCACAACAGGAAATATTTTGCTTTCAGAGAACAAGAAAAATAGGTTTATTTGCGTTATGCTTATTAATTTGTGCAGATCCAGTGTTTGGTAAGCTAATGTTCAAAAACAAATATTAATTTTTATTAAAATGTTCTACTACTTTATGCTAACAATTACTCATTTACTTCAGCCCTTTGTATTTAGCATGTCTCTATAGAAATAAGCCTATATGTCTATGAAAATGGAAGCTTTTTTTTTTTTTTTTTTTTTTTTTTTTTGCAGCCCACATAAACTTAAACCTTATTTCTTTGGCCCCAGTTAGCTTTTGAGTTTGACATGCTTGCACTAGAGAATTCAAAAAGCTTGTCATAGTTCATCCCTTGCTTTAAAAATGCCAGCAGTTGAGGGCAGCACTGGAAAAGGAGAAGTAGCCTCGAGAGCCTAAGAGAGAGCAAAGGGAGAAGAGCCTGAGTTCCTTCTTATGTCATGAATAAATCAGCCACTGTGGGCCCTGGTTCCGTGTCCTGGGTGAAGCAGCACTTCATTATACCCCATTGTGTGGAGCTAGAATAGACATTAGAGCATCTCATTCAAACTCCCTCCTTTTCAGAGAAGGAAAATGAAACTTCAAGGTCACAAGGCTAGTTAGTAGCAGGCTCAAGCTTTGCTACATCTAGACTCCTCAAGGCCAGAGTTCTATTCTTTGTATCATGTTTCTCTAAGGCAGTGGTCGGCAAACTGTGGCTCGCAAGCCACATGTGGCTCTTTGACTCCTTGAGTGTGGCTCTTCCACAAAATGCCACAAGCTGGGAGAGTCTATTTTGAAGAAGAGGTGTTAGAAGAAGTTTAAGTTTAAAAAATTTGGCTCTTAAAAGAAATTTCAATCATTGTACTGTTGATATTTGGCTCTGTTGACTAATGAGTTGCCGACCACTGCTCCAAGGGATTTAGATCTGAACTTTCTGTGGGTTTTTTTTTTTTTTTTTTTAATTTCTAGCTGCTAACAAGAAAAAAAAAATCTTCTGAAAAGTTCTAAATTAAAGTTACAACAGCCAGAGAGTGAGAGACAAAAGAGTTAGCCTATTAATAATCGCCATGGACCAGCTCTGTCAAAAAAATGCTCACATTCTTGTATATCCTTTGGAATTTAGGTTTCATTTCCAAGTCCTATTTCCGAGATTATCTAAAAGAGAGAAGAGCCAGGTGGTACAGAATCCCAGGAGCCTCTGCGTCTTACACATGAACTTTCCAATCTGCTGCTACAGCTAATACACAGGGTGGACAGGTCTTCCTGCAGACTCTGCATCTGTCCCAGTACTAGGCCATTTCAGCTTCTCCCATCCCCTCCATCTATAGTTAATGCAGATCCCTTTGGAATGGCTTACATCTTTCTCCCCTATTTGATGTACAAACACTCCTGCACAATTCCAGGATGTGTTTCCTACCAGGCCATGCTGCTGGTGGTTTAGACTCTATGTCCCAAGACCGGTCTTTTTTTGCTAGCAATGGCCTAATACATCCTTTCTTAATTTAAAAAAGGGTGGATCCAGATTAACCAAAGAACTTATATGCATATATGTATAGCCTGTGGACATGGACAATAGTGAGTTGAAGTCCTGGGGTAAAGTGGGAGCCGAGTGGAGGGGAGCAAAGGAGAGAAAATGAGGGACATCTCTAATACTCTTAACAATAAAAATAAAAATAAAAATAAAAAAGACACTCCCCCATGGGAAGTTTCTTATTTAGCATAGTCCAAAATGTAGCCTAATGGACCAGATTTGTCTGCTATATTTTAATACATAGAGCCTATGGTATAAAGAGCTCACTTTGTTCTCTATTTTATATCTGGAAAAAAGAATGTGATGTTCAGGCAAAATGCAGGGTTAGAGATTTGCACATGACTTTTCTCTGTATAGATGTGAACAAATGCAGAAGTCTGATACCGTGTGACCAGGCAGCCCAGCTTAATCAACAGTGGAAACACCACTGAACAGAGCTTTCAATAAAAATGACAGATGTTCTATGTGTCACTTCAGGGTCATTTGCAAATCTTCTTCCGGTGTGATTGAGATGGTCCTGTGTTATAGCCTTCATTCATTTCTGTGTACAATCTCAAAACTTAATAAACCCTCCCCTGTTATTTGTGTATAATTATGATATGTTACTACCAGGGGAATGAAAATACCTTGGTGATAGTCTGGTTGAAACTCAGGAAATCTACTGGTAGGGTGAATTGAGAATGAGATCAATGGTATTTTATAGTAAAAATATGTTAATTTTTTAAATAAAACAAAAAATATCTTCATCCAGTAATCAGATATATTAAGTAAAAATGTTGCACATTCAAAACAACAATCATTCATCTCCAGGGAATAAGTGGAAATAAAAAGAACAGTAAAAATAAATGTTCCCTAAAAATCATAAATTTAAAGTATTATATAGTTATATCTCTCAAAATGTATTAATCATATTTTATTAGTAGTTCTAACCACTGCACATCACATCAGAAGAAATCTGAAGGAGATAAAAATGAAGAGAAATATAGGATGTGACAGGTGACAACTGCAGAGAAGATGATGATGGATGCTGCTGGTAAACAGCACGAGTAAGAATTAGGAAAATTGAAGGATCTGGACAGAGAGACCCACACAGACAAGCAGTGCGAGAACCTCACTGTTCTGCAATACGGCACAATATTCATAGGAAATCCCTAAGTCATAATGGCAAATCAGCTGCATTTGCTATATTCTCTTTAGAAAAACATGGAATTAATTCCTTTTTTTTTATCATTTCCACTGAATGATTACATTAAAATTATTTTTCATTTGGCATTTAAGCACTTTTGTACAATTATAAGCAATTCGTTTCTTCAATGATAACTCAGACATGAAACTTCAGTATTAATCAATAATATTTAAATTATACTCAACTGGAACCATTTTTAAAATAATACACACTCTTAGATATATTTCACATTAATTAATAGATAGCTAAAGATAATTTTTAACACAATATTAATTCTGGTGCATCATTTCAGGAAAGTTTATTTGAGCACCAACACCCTTTTGTCAGGGAGCATCTCAGAAATCAAATCTTCCTCTGAACATGCAAGAGAAATGCTGCCCTCCTGCTCTATAATCTTTACAACACCATAAAAGAATTTAACAGCCATCCCTAACTCAAAGCTGGGCTCAGACTATAAATACACTCCATGTAGTTTGAAATCACAAAGATGAGGCATTGGTTCAAGCCAGTGAGCATAAAATATATTCTAGAAAGAAAAGAATTTGAACCTGTCAATGAAATAGTTTTTTCCTCTCAAAGTAAATAGTGGATTAGTTAATTCCAGGCTAGTGAGTTTCTGATAACAATAAAGAAACGAAGGCAGCATTTCTTAAAAATATACATTTCTACTTTTTCTTAAATGAATCAGATTATCAATTTATTTTAAAGATCATCCTTGAAGGCCTTTTTTCCCCCCTAGCTATTATTCACTCCTGTGGACATCAAATGATCTGAGTACTTCCCTCTCATATTGTAGAATTATGATCTAAGCCCATAAAACATTTATATAGGCTTATGTTCCCATGGTCACATGAATGTGAGAACAATAATTGATCAGGTTTCTAAAAGAAACAAAAACTGTTTTATATGTGAAGAAAAATATTCAAGAAGGGACATCATAGTTAAGTCTATACAAAAAGGAAGGACAGCCGAAACTGGTTTGGCTCAGTGGATAGAGTGTTGGTCTGAAGACTGAGGGGTTCCAAGTTCAATTCTGGTCAAAAGCATGTACTTTGGTTGCGGGCACATCTCCGATGGGGAGTGTTCAGGAGGCAGCTGGTCGATGTTTCTCTCTCATCGATGTTTCTAGCTTTCTATCCCTCCCCCTTCCTCTCTGTGAAAAATCAATAAAATATATATATAAAAAAAAAGGAAGGACAGGGGGCAATACAACAGTTAGACTCAGTCAGTCCTTGTTATGATTTGCTAGGGTAGCTCTGGAGTCATTCTGCCTAGGTCCAACGCATGGTTGTGCCAATAGCAAGCTATGTGATTTTGAACAAATCACTTATTTCTATGTGTCTGTTTTCTCATCCATAAAGTGGAAAAAAATAACTTCTTCACAGGATTTTCAAAAGCTTAAGTGAGATAATAGATGTAAAATACTTATTAGAACAGTGACTAGCACACATGAAGTACTCCATAAATGTTGGCTTTTATCAGTTTTATGTTGCTATGTGGATCATGGGAGTAAACTCTTTTTATGATTCCAGTCTCAATAGGGAATGTGTAGCCATTCTTTCCTCTGGTTGACAGTTGGTGTGACATCCTCTGCCCTTCCTAAAACATCCAGCCTCATAGCCTGTATCATGTGGTTGTTGACTGCTTTGTCTCCTTCTAATTCTGTCCATTTCTCTCTTTTTGTCTATGGCTAATATTGTCATTATCATTTCATCTTCAGCAACATCAATGTTGGGTACAGTGCAGAAATGAAGTCAGAAAATTCAATTCACAAAAAATTCAATGAGAAGCTGCAATGCAACAGACAGTAGGTCAGGCACTGGGACAAAGGTAAGAGTGAGATGCACATACTGCATGGAAATAACTGTGGTCTAGATAGTGGAGTAGACACAGTGGAATCTTATTAACTCTGATGCAAGATTGCAAAGCTCCATAGGGACCCACGATCTTGAGTGATTCTTCCCACCATGCTGGCTGAGCCCAGTAATGAGCGGAAGTCAGCTGCACAGAGGTGAGACGGTTTCATAGACACTCCAGCAAGATTCCAGGACAACAAGAGTCCTGAGATTTTGTGAGCCCAAGGACCAGATGACTCTCCTTCAAATACCCAAAGGACACAGAAGAGCAATAGTATTCCTTCCCAGGGTCACACTGATGATTTGGGACTGAATGAAAGAACTGGATGTGGGACTATGGCCCACAATCAAGTTCTAAAAAGTGAGCCAGAGCAGTGGCTGAGATGTAAACCCTGCCAGTGGAATCCAAAGGTCAATGGTGGAGAAATGCTTTCTTGGGCTATTTAAAAAGGTGGCGAAAGCTTAGTGCCAATGTACCATTGTTGGCATCAGCATCTTCGCTACAAGTTATGATGCACTTACTCAAGCTGGACCCTGTATTCAAAGACATGCTTCATATAGAAACCCACGAGATAGGTATTGTTTCCTCTGTTTTATAGATGGTAAGGGTGATCCTCTGTTAGGAAAAATATTCAAGAGCACAGCTATTAAATAGCAGTTCAGTTTCCCTAAGAGATAAAGATAATTGATTATCCACACCCATAGCGGCCATCTGGCATAAGGGTGGTAGCTGAGACCCACAGCTGGCATAAGGTTGGTAGCTGAGACAAAGTTATGTAACTGCTTTATTTGTAATTCTACTTTGCTTATATTATATTGAAAACTGTGTGCTGGCTTTTTGTGTTGCTATAAGTGTCATAGGATAAAGCATTATTTAGCTATTTATCTGCCTTGCAATATCTTTTCTTTGCTCTAGAAGACAAAATTGAATTTTTCTTTTTTTTTCACTTTCATCTATAAAAGTGTTTTCAAAACTATTTTCACTAGATAATTTTATGGCCCCTACACTGGAAATAAATAGCACTGTAGAATTTTCAGTATCTAGCATAACATTTCACTGTAGAGTCAGATGTCAGCATTGGTTCCAATCTGGCCTCCACTCTTTTCTCCTTAGAGAAGTACACATGCTGACTGGTCTCAGTGAGATATGTCTTATACTCTGAGTGTATTGTACCACATTGCATTAATCATTACATAGCTATAGGGAATGAAAATAACCAATCTTCTTAATTAAAGCATTCAAGTAAGACAAGAGATGCTCTATTCACCGCTTTTCATTTGTCTTGGCTAACAGTAACAGCAGTAATAATAATAATACGTTCAATTTAGACAGCTCCTTTCTTCTAAGAAGTTCAAAGCTCTGGTATGTCTAATATGTCATGAGAACAGGCAGATGAGAAGTAGTAAACTTGGCAAGGAGGAACATGTTATTTGTGCCAATTTAAAACACAAAAATGAGACCATAATTTATTTGATGAATGTATTATCTTTCTTGGAATGGATGCAGTATAGGGGAAGAAAGAAAAAAGTAGAATTTAAATGCAGGCTCATGTGTGTGAATCTTGGCTCTGCCATAAACCAGCTGGGGATTCACACTTAAGCAAATTTCAACCTTGCTAAATAAATCTCAGGGTTCTTACCTGTAATAGAGAAATAGTGAAAATCTATTACATCTGATTATCATCAAAATAAAATAAGAATTAAGCAAAACACTTTATCAACAATGAAGTCTTCTCACTCATTTGTGGATAATAAAGAACATTATAAACTGGTGAACAGAAGGATAGATACAGAGACAGTAAAGCATCAAACAGACTGTCAAATTACAGCGGGAAGGTTAGGAAGAAGTGGGAGAGATAAGAGATCAACTGAAGGACTTGTATGCATGCATATAAGAATAACCAATGGACACAAAACACTGGAAGGCATGTATGGATGTAAGGGGGGGGGACAATGGTAAGATATGTACACATGTAATATCTTAATTTAAAAAATAAAAAAAAATTTTTAAATGAATAGCACAAATATCAAATTGTTTTGTCATGATGCTCATAAAAAAAAAAAAAAAAAAAACTTTCAAGCAAGATAACCAGCATAGGTGTACATCACCCTACATAATCCATGCTCAACTTTTTATTCTCCAGTCTCTTCCCTGTTATCTGGCCCCCACTGGAATTCTCACTGATGTTTATTGAATTGAGAAGGATTAAATCAAATTGAGTTGATATTCTTTTATACGGATTCATAAAAACAAGAGTTATAGCAATCTGCTGTCCCACTAATTTAAATTCTGGGAGATCAGATTTGTAACCTAGAAGAAGAGAGGAAGCAGCCCCAAACTAATCCAAGTGTAAGAATTTGGAAGGTTATCGATTATTTGGGAAACCAATAGAGTTCATGCTTTTAAATGCAGTTAGGTGACAATTTTTAAATGTTTCTCAGATATAATTTATAATTCAAGAAGAATTATGATATCTCCACATAAATAGAAGTTGGTATTTATACCTGCATTCCTTAATGATTCCATGGACTATTAAAAGTAACCATCATTCCTTAGGAAAAAAAAATAGTTCTGCAATAGAATTTCAACAACAGAGATGATAATAAGATGTAGGTAACGTCATATTGTCCTTAAAAAGAGCTCTCATATCTCCTACCTAATTTAATCACCATTATAGTTCCTCATTTTACAGATAAGAAAACAATCATAGATTGACTGTGTGACTAGATCCTAAGTGATGAGGTTAGAATTAAAAATTAGTTCCTCACTGGTTGAAAGAGATAACCACTTTAGTAATAAAAAATACCATGAAAGAACACTCAACTCTAAGCATTAGAAGGGAGTATATTAATAAGGGATTGGTTTATATGACTCTGTAAGAAAAAAAAAGTGACTTTACTCCCAACAATAACTGAACAGAACAGTCAACTCTTTGTTGTTGTCAACAACAACTGAACAGAAGAGTCAACTCTTTGAAGTTAATCTACTGGGTGCCTCAGAGAAAGTTTGGATGCAGAGTTTGATGGTTTGATGACTGTGGTTGATGGTAGTGGTGGTGAGTTGGGGTTCTTCTGTTGTTTGTTTTTATTTTTTGGGGGGGAGTTTCTCTTATTTTTTCTTGTTTTGATTTTATTTTGTGGTTTGCAATTTTTTCCCTATAATTAAATTAACAATTATTTGACAAACTGAGCAAATTTACTGTTTTGCCTTCAAAAAGACATAACCTAAAAATACAAAAAGGACAGGAATAGAACAAAGAATAATAGCAGTAAGATGAAAATACAACAATGGACATTAAAAAATGGACAGTGAAAAGGAAGAAATACGGGAACTAGAGTAAACACATGTTGCACATAAAATAATTATGTGTTCCTAGAAAGTTAAGAAAGACAATTTTAAAAAATATATTTAATCTCTTTTACTTAATTGTTTTTGTATCTTTTCCTGGAGGGTGGAAGGGAAAGCATGATAAAATGGAAAATGAATTTATATAATCACCCCAAATCCCTAATCTAAAATGTATTCCTTATTTTACATTTAAACCTCCCCAAACTAGTTTTGGACAGAGTTCATAGACTCTTTCTAAGACCTCTCTGAAGCTGCCTTCTGATTTAACTTGTGGGAGTGCAGGCTCCCACACAGTGGGTTTGTTTAGAATGGATCCCTCCGGGGCTTCCCTCAGTCTCTGTGCATCACTCTATGTAATGTCCACAGACTGGGAGAAAAGGCTGTCTCTTCCAAAGAAGCACTGATAAAGTGTACATATCATAATTCACTGCTATCCAAGACTCACCAACAACCTTCTCACGAAAGATGTAAAACTTCCTTACCATGAGAGCTACCACTCATTGAGAGCTTCTGTTAGTCTGATACGGTACTGAGTGCTGTCTAGAATTTTTATTTTCATCTAACCTTACAACAGCCCTGTGCTAGGTATTGTAATTCCCATTTGACAGTGGGGGGATTTCAAGCTTAGGATACAGAGAGCACACAAGTACTGGAATTGGGGTGCAAATCTGAATCGGCCAAGTTCCAAAGCCTTTCTGGAAGCGGGGAATGCTGTAGAATGCCATGCTGTTGTCACCTGAAATCAGGCCTTCGTGAGCTAAAGTCTGACAGCCGCTGGATGACAGTTTTCACTGGACTTGAACTTGATCCAAGGAGAGAGCTTAGTGAATCCTGAAGAACTGTGGATTGGCACGTACTTCAGACCAGTCATCTACTTTGTTAATCCCTTTTCCAGCATCACTTTAATGCCATTTCATTCTCCAGTCTATTTATACCTTCCGTTTTTATATTGAGAAGCTAAACCAAAATATGCTGTATCATCTCACAGGGTGACAGTATAGAGTTGCAAAAAAAAAAAATGTATTTAGGGGGAGCTCAGAAAGCCCCAAGCCCCAGTTCCAGCTCTCACTGGAATTCACTCTGGAAAAGCAATGGAAATCACCACAATACCTAGATGTGAGGCGTGGTGCCAGAGCTTTACTTATGCTATGGCTTTTAATCCTCAGCCACTCCATGATGCATTTACAGTCTCCTTACATAACAGACCAGGAAGCTGAAGGCCAGGGAGCTTCCAGAGTTTGCATGCAGGCTCAGTCACTCACTACCCTAGCTGACCCTGGGCGAGCTACTTAACCTTTTAAAGCTTCAGTTTATCATCTACACCAAACTCATAGAACTATTAAAAAGTACAGTATGAACTTGGAGCACAAAGACTGCTTGTCTTCATGTGCCAAGTTTAATATCTCTTCTCAACATCTAACAGGGTGACTTGAAATAGCAGGATTTCAGTTTGGGTTTAATTTAACATCAATTATAGATTGGCTGATGTACAGGAGGAATGGTGTGGAAAGGGTGATATGAAATAAGCATTTCTGACTTAAATCCCCAAGAAACTTAGGGATATGGTCAGGCCTGAAGGAGGAGCCATGTGGACTGTGGGTCTCATCTTCTCTGCCTCCACCCTTATTATCTGAGAGCTGAGTTTTAGCTGTAGATTATAGGAGATGGGACAGAGGATGGGGGTGGGGGGAGAAGATCCCTGCCTCCTGTCATTCCCCCCACCCCTCGTCATTAGCTGAAGTGTCAAGCCCCTCCAAGCCATGACTATAATATGCGTTCTCCACCTCACGTAGTACCAGGCCTTCCTTCAATAATGAATGCATCATCCACTCCAGACCAATCGTTCCCTAGCCTCAAAAACACCATCTTTCAGACTTGCACTGAATCCACTCCACTTACCAGGAATATTCTCCCAGAATCTCATCAACCTTCCAGATCCTCTTAGGCAGAGCTCCAATGGCATTTCTTTCTTTTATTCTTTTTATTTATTTATTTTTGGATTAAGATCTATTTATTGGGCAAATGTGGAAAGCACTATGCAACACATCACATACATTATCTCAACTATTTATCATGGAAGTCCTGTGAGGTAGGTATTTCACCCAGATCTTACAGAGAATACAACAGTTTTCAGGAAAAATAAGCTGTTTGCCCACAATCACACTGTAAGGGAGAAGCCAAACCATAATATGATCCTACCCTGTCTCACACACCAGGAAGAACTGACAGATAAAACGTATCTCCATGTATGAGAAGTCCATGTTTTCAAAGAGAAGCAGAATGACTTCATCTTACAATCATATGTAGTATCTGTGTTAACACTGTCTGGAAAAAAAAAGGTGTTTCTAAGTAATCTTCCAGTTTACTGATTCTGCTCAAATGTCCTCAGATGTGGCATTATCCTTGAAGCTGCCAAAAAAAAATAACCTCTAAAACAAACCCACAATAAAATGGGACTTTGCCTATATTTAGTGCAAATTACAGTTTTAAAACTTTAGCTCATGGCTATACACTGCATAAATACGTATAATAACACTAGCATCAAGGTTATCACTGTAACAGCTAAAGATAGGAAACAGCCTAACTATTCCTCATAATAAATTAAACAAATTATTACATACTCATTCAATAGAATCTTATGCAGCCAAAAAAAGAAAAAAGATTTCTGGTTCCTTATCTATTGATATGAGGGGGTGGGGGCAGAGTGAAGTCTAGCTATAGTTTGTTACCATTTGTGTAAAACCCCATGCATTCAGGTATGTGTTTAGGCACAGAATCTTTCTCAAAAGTAAACTGGTGACAGTGCCTGCCTCCAGGGAGAGAAACTAGAAGCTAGAAGTGGGAGAGGCCCTTTATGTGTTTCTCAACCCATGGGAAAAGGGATATATTCAAGCATTTTGTTTAATTTAATAAAACTGTCTGATTATATATTGGACAGAGAATGATCATCTTTGATTGCTAAAGAAAACACCGAAGAGTTTTGTTGTGAGGATCACTATAGAGTTATAACATAAATACATTTTAATGTGAAAATGCATAACATTTCCTTTATAGACAAATTGTCATTTATCCATCATGTAATGTCAAATGCACCTATAATCTCTAAGATTTCCTATATTTTAACAGTTAACTGGATTAGCCCAGTACAGTCAGCCTGCTATTACAGTGGATGTAAATGTATGTCCCATACACACACACCCAGGGAGGTAACTACATCTCATTTCTCTCTGTTCTCACAGCAACAACCACAGTGCCTGGCCCAGGATACTTTGTGTAGAATTGAATGCAAGTGAATGGTTGTGATCAGACCCCCTGTCCTTAACCTCTGCAGTGAACATTAAGTCAGACTATGGGTTCCCCGAGGGACTGCCTTGTGTTCTCCATCCCCTCCAACCTCTGCTTTAAACATTAACAAACTCAACATTGCTAAGGTTTTCCCTCCATGGCAATGGACACTGGATTAGAATTGTTTTAATAGTTAAAATAGGAAGATTACTGATGAATCACCCTTCTTAGTCACCACAGGGCCAAAGCTTAGGATACACTATGTGGGAACTCTGCCCTTGACCACATCTGAAATGGAGAATGTCAACTGGGCTCTCCACCCGCCATCCCTTTCCATGATTCTTGGGCCAGATTTCATGGGAAGTGTTGCTGGGCTGTTTTTCACTGACACAGAGGTGGAGCAGGGTCAGAACAGGCCACAGCAACTAAAAGGCAAGCAGGGAGGTGCAGCATCAGGTCCAGAGATCACAGTCCTGTGTCATCTCTACTCTCCCAGAGCTTCTGTGGCTTTTCTATAAAAGCGCTAGATGCTCTGAAGGCAGAGTTCTTACCACCAACATTACTGTGTATGTGTATCTGTCCCCTTCCCTTCTCCCTGCAACAAGGAGTAAAGAAACCCTAAAAGTGCCAAAACTGGTTTGGCTCAGTAGATAGAGCTACAGCCTGTGGACTGAAGGGTCCCAGGTTCGATTCCCATCAAGGGCATGTACCTTGGTTGTGGGCACATCCTCAGGAGGCAGCTGATAAATGATTCTCTCTCATCGATGTTTCTAACTCTCTATCCCTCTCTCTTCCTCTCTGTAAAAAAATCAATAACATATATTTTTTAAAAAACCACTAAAATTAAGAAAAACTAATTGGCCAGCTTCCATGAGTCCATTTGCATTTATGGAGGATCTGTTGTGTGCTAGGAGATGGGCAGTAGGATACCATGAGAAGCAAACACAAGGACAGCCGCTACCAACATGGCAGAGAGCAGAGTGGTGAAGAGTGGGGCCCTGCAGCCAAACTACCTGTCTGATCTGTGACCAACTCTGCCACCCCTAAGTCATGTGACTTTTAATAAATAGATTACTTCCTCCATGCCTTATTTCCTATCTATAAAATAGGAATGATAATAATGGTATCTACCTCATAGGGTTATTTTAAATATCACAAAACATAAGTAAAGTCCCTGGGGTATAGAAAACTCTTGGTAAATTTTTCCCTTTGTGTTTTAACTTAATGGAGGACAGAAGCATCAACCAAAATAGTCACAATTACATTAGAAACAAACGTAAGTGGTATGATAGCGGGAGTGAACACCAGGGATACCTAGACTAGCGTACCTGTCAATGAAGGCTTCACTGGGGAAATGTGTTGGGGGAAAGGTGGAGAGGGATTTTCAGCGTGAAGGATGCAGAGCACAGTCTAGAATCTGGAAAAGCAGTGAAGCTAGAGCCCCTCCAGCAAGAACTGGGGATCCTGGTGCAAGTGAAGTTAAGAGGTGACTTCATGTGCCTGGATGAGGGCACAGTGATGTAATGGAGGAGCACATCTGAGGTTTGGGGGAAAGGGTAAGGGGTCTTTTTAAATTATTTAGTCAAAATTACTCTAGCAGAAGAAATATGAGCACAGAGATCCAAAGGGAGTGGCCAGCAGGAAACAAGCCTTTGCTATGTGAAATTGTGTTTTTAAGGAGGTAGAAGGAAAAGATAAACTGTGGAAGAGTTTATCCCCATACCCTCACATCCTCTACCCTCTGACCTTGGCCCCAGCATGTCACCCCAGAGCAGAGACTGGTCAGAGAGAAGCTTGCACTCAGCCATACATTTACATCACACCAGAAGGGTTGGAAACATAAAGTTTCCCAAGGAAGAGTCGCTATGGAGGAAGGAGGAGATGGAGGGGAGATAAGCCCTTAGGAAAGGAGATTTTGAAAGTCTCTATTGGAAGGAGAATAGAACACATTAGGAAAGAGAGCGTGCACACATGGCACTCAAAGGGCAGGCCAACTCTAGGTGTCCCCAAACAATGTAGAGTTGATCTAGGCAGGCATCTCCATACTCTGCTCCATCATTGGACTCAATTTTCTATCTAGGACTTCAGATGGTTTGATTTATCACTTGAATCTTGCACCAAACTGCTTAATTGTACATACCATAGCGTACGTGAATGTGCTTCAGAGAGCAGGAGAAAGCAGGCACCAGGGAAGGGAGGAAATAGTCCTTTTCACTCTTCCTGCCCTATCTTGGTCACCCTCCCAGTGGGCTCCTCTGGGAAAAGATTCACCCACAGAAAACTCTACTCCAATGTATTACAGGACTTTCCCTTTCAAAAACTGAATTTCCTCTAATGTAAAATGAGGAACTTGGATCAGTTAAGTTCAAAAGACCTGTTTCAATTCCATCTGCAATTCTTTTTTTTTTTTTTTTAATGTTTTTAATGATTTCAAAGAGAGGAAGGGAGAGGGAAAGAGAGAAAAAAATTAAAGTCTAATGATGAGAGACAAGGATAAGAGAAAATCATTGATCAGATGCCTCCTACACACCATCTACTGGGGACCGAGCCTGCAACCCAGACATGTGCCCTGACCAGGAATCAAATCATGACCTCCTGGTTCATGGATCAATGCTCAACCACTGAACCACACAATCCAGGCCCACCTGCAATTCTTGACAGGGTTCACTACTCTCTTTTCTACCTTTTCTGTTGTAGACTCATAGATTGCCAGAGGTAGAAACCACTTCATTTTATGTACAGCAGATAGGAGGTGAAACAATATGCCAAGATTGATGGTGAGGGAAAGGAGAAGTAAATACTCCTAAACAAGATGGATCAGCTACAAACTTTGTCAGACCCAAATGAAAATATAGAATCCCTTGTTCAAAAATCAAGAATTTCAAGATGGCAACAAGAAAGCATTAACCCAACACAGGTTTGAGTGCAGTTCATATTTCTTGATTTTTGAGTGGGTTGCTGAAAAAGACCATCCAGACCCAACAACACACACTTCAATGGGGTCAATACAAAGCCCTGCTATTCAGTGAGTCACATCACTGGTAAAAACAACTGAGCTGCTACGTGGAAAAGGCCAGGGTGCAAGAGGTTGATTGACATAATGCTTGATATAAGCCACAGGCTTAATACGACTGCCAAATAAAGCTAAAGGCACCACAGGTTGGCTATATCAACAGAAGTATAAAGGCCAGGTCAAGGAAGGTGAAATTCCATTCTAGGCCAGTGCTAGGGGTGGGATGCAGGGGGAAGAATATCCTCTATTTCAGCCCTTGCCTGTAAATGAGAAAGGGCAACCAAGTGGAGGAAAGTTGCTGGCCAGAATGGAGAAAGATATCAAAATGGCACCACCTGAGGAACCGCTGAGGGAAGGGGGAGTTCTTCACCTATAGGAGAGCAGAGATGAGGGTGTTTGAAAGACTGTCCTGTGAAACTGGAGGCAGCACATTTGATCTGTCTCAAGAAATCAAGAGATTTGGGTGGGTGAGAAAGAGGAAGACTGGCAGGCCCTGTTACCAGAAGTAGAGGCCATGGACACCTGTACGTGCTACTGCCAACTGGGAGTTCTGCTGGGTGGAGCCCCTGGGTCCTCTTCCAAGTCCAAGAACTCCTGGGAACCAAAACTTGAAAAGATAGTGGGTATCTTGGTCTTGAGGTGATATATTTCACAACCAAAATCAACATATTTCAAAGATTTCATAACTTCAGGGATGGTGAGGGGGAGGGAGAGCACCGGCATCTACAAAGAGCTACCAGGAAGAACACAGGTCGGACACTTTACAAGCACCTTCCTAAGTGCAGAGGCGCAGAGACACTGCTACAGGCACACGATACGTACTAACTCGGACCAAGGCCAGGACAGACTCTTGGCTTAACACCGACTAAGTCATCCTTTTTACAATCATATAGTGCTTTTGTCAAGCCAGTCTGATTCCTCGTTTGTTTTCTTTGGATTACTCCACCCTGCTATGGGAAAATTAACTCTTTGGCACATCCACATGTAGACAGCCATGTAGACATCCACCCCCGGCAACATATCCTCAGAAGACCACTAAGGCTACCAGGTTAAAAAAAAAAAAAAAAAAAAAAAAAAGGAAGTCAAATTAGAGCCTAATGAGCTGTGCTAATTGCAAATTGGTTGAAATTCTAATGTGTTGGGCTTCCATGGAACCGCCAATGTTTATCCTGGCTCTGCTCCAATGAATTTGTTAGACAAATGTAATATCTCTGTCCTTGCCAGCCTCAGTGAAAATGGGGGATAACCCTACTGGACGCCAGATAATCATGAGCATTAATCATCGTTTTAGGCTGCTAAGTGCTGTAAGCTACAGATACAAAAGCTGATATCAAACACAATAGGAGGATGGGGGAGTGGCAGGAGGAGGGCTAGAGTTGTTCAACTATTCCTCCAATGAAGATACCAAAATCTTTACAGTAAGACTTGAGTTCCATTCACTCTAGAATACTAGCTAAGTAACACCTACAGGAGATTTTAAAATGTAGAACTTCATAAAGACAATGAAAAGATTATATAAAACTGATGGAGTGGCTAGTTGGTGTGCTAATTTGAGAGTCAACCTATGAATCAGAAGATCACAGTTCAATTTCTGGTCAGGCCAATTGTCCAGATTGCGGGCTCAATCCCCAGTGTGGGGCATGCAGGAGGCAGCTGATCAATGATTCTTTCTCATCGTTGATGTTTCTCTCTCTCTCTCCCTTTCCCTTCTCTGAAATCAATAAAAATATCTACACTAATAAAAGAGTATAATTCAAATTGACCATACCTTTGTGATGCCCACCAGCCAATCAGGAGTGAGTATGCATCTTTGTTGGGTTAATTTGCATACACAGGTGCTGAGCAGCTAGGGCAGGGTGGGATACTTGAGTAGTTGCCATGGCAATGACATAGGCATTACACACTGCCCTAGCCACTAGGGGCCTCTGGGCAGCGGGGAAAGGCAGAAAGGTGGCTCCAGGCAGAGCGAAGGCAGTGCCAGCAGCCAGGAGAAGGAAGGCCCATTCTTGCACAAATCTTCCTGCATCGGGTGTCTACTATATTTTATTAAAAGACTGATGGAGTGAGCATTCTATGCAGATTATTGATTAGTTGACTTGGTTTTAAAATGTGATATCTAGTAGTAGCCTCCAGTGGAGAATATATTAGACCATTGTTGAACCATGGCCTTTGGAGTCACAGACAAGGAATGAGTTAAATATCCATCCCTGCATCCCCTAACTCAGTGGTCGGCAAACTGCAGCTCGAGAGCCAGATGCGGCTCTTTGGCCCCTTGAGTGTGGCTCTTCCACAAAATACCACGACCTGGGCGAGTCTATTTTGAAGAAGTGGAGTTAGAAGAAGTTTAAGGTTAAAAAATATGGCTCTCCAAAGAAATTTCAATCATTATACTGTTGATATTTGGCTTTGTTGACTAATGAGTTTACCAACCACGGCCCTAACCCTATAGCAGACACAGGATCACAAGCTTCATGTGATGATTCCCTGGAATGCTCTCTCTCTGAGACTGAGACCCGTGGAAGGAAGATACCTCTCCCTGAAGGAATTCATCTCTCCCAGAGGCTCAACTTCCACTCTTGTACAGCTAGGAAATGGGGATTTTAGCGAAAGCTGGCAGAACCAGATGGGCGGGCTCTCAGGAGGTCAGGCAGAGGCGGTCCAGTACCTTCCCTTCAGATGTGCACCTGTGATGCTTTCTTCCTCCTTCAAGATTTTTTGCAGAAATTGCAAGGGAACTGGAACAATCATGTTTAATATCCTGTCACATAGATTGAGGACCCTCTTATTAGTCAGAGGTCTTAGACACAGCCAAGTGAATCCCTCCATCAAATTAAAGCAAAAAAGAGATTTATTTAAATAATATGCAGAATCTCTTGGGAAAGCCTGAGATTCATTTTGGGGTCAACCCTGGCAGGAGCAGCACCGAAACCATACTTGCTCAAGCACCAGGAAGGCTATCTCAGTGCCTGCTATGGCACAGACAACATGGCTTGCACCACCAACCCTGGGTCCTAGACACAGAGGGTCAGCCACTATTGATCCCAACCACAGAGGCCACACCACTATCCTCACCAAAAGATGGAGTCCTCTCAGCAGCTGGTTCTCAGGTTGCTCCTCCTGAAACGAAGTTTCACACAAAGAGCTCTGACTAGTGGAGCCTCTGGTCACCTGCCTGTGCTTGAAAATTATGGCTCCTGCCTTGAGGAAGCAGAACTGGTAATGTCCAATATTCTCCCAATAAAAGAAGGGTATTCGTAGTTGGTGAGTGCTCACCAATGGGGCAAATTCTCTTTCATTCGTTTTTAACAAATACTTAGGGGAAGAAACTTAAGAAGTAGAGCCAGGCCCTGGCTGGTTTGGCTCAGTGGATAGAGCATCAGCCTGCAGAGTCAAGGGTCCCCAGTTGGATTTCGGTCAAGGGCATGTACCTTGGTTGCAGGCACATCCCCAGAGGGGGGTGTGCAGGAGGCAGCTGATCAATGTTTCTCTCTCATAGATGTTTCTAGCTCTCTAGCCTTCTCCCTTCCTCTCTGTAAAAAGTCAATAAAACATAATGGGGGTTGGGGGAAGAAGTGGAGCCAGAATTACCAAAGCCAGACCCCAAAAGCTGCTTGATGTCTACACCATAACGCCTATGAAACATAATGGCTCCATGAAACTACATGTTTTGTCTTTCCAGATTCTAGAGAGCTAATTAACCTAGAGAAGAGACAGCAGCCTCAAACTTGATTCTTGAGGCTGACTTTCCAGGAAGGGTCCTACTTTACCATTGCTAAAACAGTTCTAACAGCCCAATCTCTCCCTGAAATGGATTTTATTTTCAGTTATCTATTTTCTTATAATTATGCCATTAAAAATAATTCAGAGCAGACTTTTATGAAACCCCTTCATATAACATATGAGAAAACCAAGATCCAGAAAGAAGCCACTTATGCTTATGCAGTAGAGTAAAATATTGAGCTTTGTATGCATGTATGATTATTTATCATATATAACATGAATTTATATTATAATTTTGCCTATAAACCAATAATTATCACAGCCATTAAACTTCAGTAAATGGAAGTGAGAGAGAAGCTCTGTATAAATGCAGTAGGAGTTGGGAAGCAGAAAACATCTGACTAAAGAAAGAACAGAAGGCTTCAAATAAAAAGTGCGTTTGTGCTGAAACCAGTTTGACTCAGTGGATAGAGCATCAGCCTGCGAACTGAGAGGTACCAGGTTCGATTCTGGTCAAGAGCATGCACCTTGTTTGCGGGAACATCCCCAGTAGGGGGTGTGCAGGAGGCAGCTGATTGATGTTTCTCTCTCATCGATGCTTCTATCCCTCTTCCTTCCTCTCTGTAAAATAATAAATAAAATATATTTTTTAAATAATAATAATAAATTAATTTTAAAAATTAAAAGTGCCTTTGTGCCGACCATGAAAGACAAGGAGCAAAGTGTTAAGGGCATTTCCAAGCACAGGAAGAAGTGTGAACCAAACAATGAGGGTAAAGGTGCACAACAGAGAAAGACTGGAAGCAGCATCCTAGCAAGTTCAATGCCCAGCACCAACACTGGGAAGTCACGATTTTTGGTCATTGGACTGAAATCTCAGATCTGAACTTTAAAAAGCTGAGTTAGCATGCAAATGCTCCATGGGTCAGATGAGAGTAGAGAGGACTGCAGACCAGATCTGAAATACATCTTCCAGCTTCACAGGACCCATTTTCTTCAAAACATTGCCATTGCACAGAAGCAATTACCAAGATCAGAGCAAAATAATCAAAATAAACAAACTACTTTCAACTAACTTAGAATGTCTAAATAATGAGTAGTTTAGCATCTATTTTGGCACAGAAACTAGGACAGACATCTTAAGCTGCCATTGTTGTAAATTTCTGAGCCATAAAATTCTCAAATATTACTGCTTTAAGGTGTTTTAGAAATTAACTCATCAAACCCCTTCATATATGATATGTGGGGAAACCACAATCCAGAAAGAAGCCACTCACATGTGTGCAGTAGAGTAAAAGAGTGTATGTCAATGATAGGACTACTAATAAATAAATAATGAGTGGCATTCTCCTGTGCTCATCCATCCAAAGACAGGGACATATGTTCTTTTTTTATTCAGGGCCACATAATACAGTGAAGGCCATTGTTCAGATCTCAGACTCTCCACTTACCACTTGGTGAGCAAACTACTATCTCTACCTCAGTTTCCTTTTCTCTAAAAGCAGGATAACAAGAATCCCTTCTTCAGAGACTTGTCATGGGGAAACAAATATAGTGGAAGGAACGTGGTAGTTGCCTTCAGACTTGGAAGTTGTATCGCTGCAGACAGGGGTGCAGGTTTTTCTACTGTCACTGCAGTGGGAGGAGCTAAGAACAATGGACACGAGAGGCAAATTTCTACTTAGAGAAAGAGCTTTTATAGCAGAGCTCTTCCAAAAGAGGGGTAGTTGCTTACATCGTTAGGAAACGTTTCATCAATGGAGATGGCCCAGTCCTTAAGGCCTGGCAGGAGCTCGGCCAAACACCCAGTGGTCTTGGTTATGAGGTCATCTTGCCCCGTGCCACATCTCAGTCTTAGAAAATAGTCCAAAATGTTCAGTGTTACCATTGTATGGGATGAACAAAATAAGAAGGTAGTAACAGAGACAGGATTTTAAATAGTTTACAAAGCAACTTCCCCTCAGTGCTCCATTGAAACCACATCCTGTGAAGTCAGTCTTTCCACATTGTATCAAGAGTCTGAGGTGTGCATAGGTGAAATGATGGATCGGGACCCACGTAGTGAGGATCTTCTGACTGCAGCTCTCCAGGGGTCTTTCAACTGACCTACTACGTATAGCCATGCAAAGGTCACAAGTGAAAATCTTCTAAGAAGTAGGACACTGGCCAAACAAAGGAATCAAAGTGGTGTAGTCTGAGTGCACACAAAATTACCCAGAGGAATTCTAGGGGCTTCTAGATTAAAGAGGCTTCTGCCAGAACTTTGGAATTTTGGCAGCAAACATAACCTCATTTATGAAGTGAGAATAGTAAATAGAGCCCTGGTCAGTGTGGCTCAGTTTTTTGAACATCCTCCCATGCACCAAGAGGTTCGATTTCCAGTCAGGGCACATGCCCTGGTTGTAGGTTCAATCCCCAGTAGGAGGCATGCAGGAGACAGCTGATCGATGTTTCTCTGTCTTCCTATCCCTTTCTCTCTCTCTGAAATCAATAGAAACATATTTTTGTTAAAAACTAATAGTAAATAGAAATCTAACTTGGATGCAAAGCTATTATTCAAAATAATATCTAGCATTTGGATTCTTAATATAAGTTAAATATTTAATTATAAAGCTTTGAGCAAGCTAGGGCATTGCCTGTTGCCTCTCTAGTAACTGATGAATATGCATACATTACATGTTCAATTAAACCAGGTCTCCATTTTCTGGGACTTAAAAAGAGTTTAACTTGTTTGTATTTCAAGAACTACTCTCACACACAAATTCCAAGCATGGCTCATGAATAAAGAAATAACACTAGTTTGTAAAGCTCGTACATTTTCCCATCCATCGTAGCAAATAAACTTACAGTAATGTTATGTGGTAGGTATGTTATCCTCACTTTTATGGTCAAGGACACAAAATGTTGGCTAGTGTCAAGCTCAGGTTTATATCTGCAATTACGCACCCTCAGTGGAAGTTTATCAGGTTTCCATGTCTCTCTGAGTTCCTTGACCAGGTCCCTATAGCATCCTCACAAAGCTCTGCTGCCCTACCCACAGGGATGAGACTGGTTTTCTCATTGCACGATGGATGGGCAGTGCACACCAAAGAAAGAAGTGAGCTGTCACATGCCAGGAGAAAACGACTTGTAGCGGCGAAGAGGCCGAGAGGATGCCTAATGAAGAGCAAAGGGGACCGTTATCTCGGCAGTATGCAAGGCCCACTGTCTGGCCCCTCCTCTCAAAGCTCATAAAGTCCTCCTGTCAGAGCCACAGAGCTGACTAGACCCAGAGCGCTCACTCACTCTAACAATGCTCACAGAGGCATTCATCAAATTAGCTGTCAAACCTCCTGATTTACAGTGAGGACAGTCAGTCAAGCGATGGATGCTCAGGTTGGCCTGACCAGCTGAAGACAGGCTGCATGGAGAACCAAGTGACCAGCAGGCTCCTCCGTGGGCCTGCTCCTAATCAGAGCTAGGGAATTGCCAGGAGATGCTACGGAATTACCGGGAAATGCTTGACACTATCAGGCCAGGGTGACATGTTGATTTTTCCGGGGAACAGACAGATCAGGAAGCAAGAGACAGGCCAATCTGACAGGCCTCCTTCTTCCAAGCGGCTGAATGGGCACTGGCTGCCTCCGACTTCCCTTTAGCCACATCTATTCTTTACACATGCCTTTCTGATGTTCTAACTGGCATTTCGGAATGACAAGTTGGGCTGTAGCCAGGATTAATTCTGGCCTGTATGCCATCTGATTGTTTAAAGAGATTTTACCCAACTCAGTGCTAATAGTTTTGATGTTGGTTTCTGAGCCAGATTCTCAGAGGTCTATGAGAAGGACAAATAGACCACAAATGAGGCCAATCCCTCAAAGATCCAGGGTTAGCCTGGAAGCTGATGAATAAGGGGAAGCCACTTTTCTGAGGTAAAGGTGTGGCTCAGGATCTACTGTAGAGCGAGTTGCCCATGGCAGGCCTTCCCCACCTCCCTGAGAGGAGAGGATGGGGAGCAGCAACATGACGAGCTGGCAGTGAGTGTGGGGCATAAGGATTGAAGAAAAGAAGCCCTGCAGACCCAATCCACAACAGAGAGGCTGCCTGGTGCTCAGGAGTGGGAAACAGGAAGTCTGTGGAGAAACCCAGAGCCTGAGAGAAGAATGGTGAAGTAGGGAAAAATGGAGGTGGGAGTAAGGGCTGTCAGGAGGGTCTTGCAGCAGAGAGAGGATGCTGGATTGGTAGAGTCAGACCATGCTTTACAGATCTTGTGGATGAAAGTGGGAGCTGTGAGGCCTCCAGCCACTGAAGGAGGGGAGAGCTGGGGGCTGAGGGCCAGGACTCTGAAGTCAGGTGGCCACAAGAGGTGACCGTGACCTCCCTTATGAGTCAGCCAATTCTTTTCGGTCACCACATACTTGTGAACATGCCTTCCTGTCTGTCTGGGCTGTGGTTTGCCTTCACTTGATAAAGATAGAGAGGAACCAAAGTGGCAAAGGCAGGTTTTTATGCTTCAGAAATGTCTGTGTCATCTACAACAAATAATCGCTCAGGTGTAACAACAAGCAAGTCAATCAGTAAAAGCCACAGGCCCTTCAAGAAACGAGGCTGGGGGGATTCAGGAATTTGGGGCATCCCCAGCCAACAAACACAGGAAAAGCCTATCTGTCCACAGGTAGGAGTGGGGAAAGAAGAAAGAAGGTGAAGTAAAAGCTTATATGCTTTTGGCTTCCGTGTGCTATCATTAATCATTTTCCTAGGAATGGAGGATAGTTCCCGGGCTGTAGGAGGAAAAGAGAAACAGATCCCTTTGACCAATATGCTTCCCAGATGTTCGCCAGACCCCAATATCTCTTCCCCCCACTGGATTTGGAAAGTGAAAGCTAAGACGACAATTGAGGGGAAGTGGTTCCTGAAGACATCACCCATCACTTCTCAGGTGTGGCAGCATCTACCTTCTGCTGGGGGAAGGGAATGACATGACGTCCTGAGAGCTTTCCAGAGAAGCATCCAGCCATCTTCTGACGGAGCCATGGAAGCATTTGGTGGACTAATTCTTTCCTGGATCAGCCAGGAGTTAAATCATCTTATAAGATGGGCAGAGGTGTGTGTGAGGCCTCTGGCCCACGGGAGTGGCCTGGTTCTGAACTGCCTCGACACTTCCTAGCTTCGCCTGACTTCCCATCTTGCTATGTACAGTCTTGAGGAGTTCATTGCCACAAGAAAGAATGAAGTCAGACATTTGGTGGAAATAATTCCTGCGGGCTTCAAATTAGAGGGACAAAGTCGAAAATGAAAATGGTGAGGTTCAACAAATTGATCTACTTTTTTAAAAATGGGGACCTGCATCTTCATTCACTATTGGTTTTCCAAAGCCTGAGCCTCTGTGGGTCTCAATAAGACTTATTTTCCTTTTAATTCACTTACACTTTTACGTATATAAGTGTCTGTAAGTAGAAACCTTGTATCACACCTTAAATAGAAAATGGATATCCCTTGCCACATGTAGATGCGGTACAGGAAAAATAAACACAGTGACAACAGAGGCATTATGGAATTCATCTCATAGAGAGGGTTGCCTACAGAAGGTTCTGAGCCTGGGGTTTTCTTTCTGTTTACAAACAACTGAACAAATAAAGATGAGTAGTAAGTAACAGAGAGGTGATAAGGACTGTCTGGCTCCAAACTGCACCCAATCAGAATGAGGGAGAATTAAAAAGAGAATAATTCTCATTTCCTGAGTCAACAGTACTTAGCAGTGTATCGAATACCTCCCCCCCCCCCGCCCCCAAAAAATGACCCCAGATGCCACCAGGGGTACAATCTCCCACTAGACGGTTTCTGAGGGCCTTCAAACTCTGACATTCAGTAATCTAGAGTTATATTAGGTGGCCAATAAAATTATCGGTGTGAGGTAGAAGTGACGATATAGAATGGATTTTGGAAGTGGTGCACTCGATTTTCCTTCTTGACTTTACAAACAGCTTTCTACCTTTACAGCTCTGCTTCTTAATCCTGCCATCAAACAATGGGGCCCCACATGGATTTGGGTCTCCCTAACCCACAACTGTTCAGCAAATGAGCCTACAAAACACAGGCAGATTTTCTTTTCTTCTTTTTAAATGTTTTTTTCCTATTAATCCTCAACTGAGGATATTTTTCCATTGATTTTTTCAAAGAGAGAGTAGAATGGAAAGGAAGAGACAGAGAGAGAGAGAGAGAAACATCGATGTGAGAGAGATACATAGATTTTTGTCTCCCACATGCACCCTGACCAAGGCCGGGATCCTGCAACCGAGGTACACATGCCCTTGCCCGAGATCGAACCCAGGACCCTTCAGTCCACAGGCTGACATTATATCCACTGAGCCAAACCAGCTAGGGCTCCATTGATTTTTAGAGAAATTGGAAGAGAGGCAGAGAGAAATAGAGATCAATTTGTTGCCTCCCACACATGCCCTGACCAGGGTCAGGGATTGAGCCTGCAACTGAGATACATGTCCTTGACTGGAATCAAACCTAGACCCTTCAGGCCACAGGCCAACGCTCTATCCACTGAGCTAAACTGGATATGGCAACACAGGTAGCTTTTCTATACTCTACAGTAAGTTCCCATGAAATCAGATGGGTAAGTAAACTGGAGCTGCATATATCATTCTCTAAATTTGTGTCACTCTACAGAGAGCGTAATGTCTCTGCAGTTCAGTTTTCCCTAAGGTACTGTCAATAAGGTGAAAACACTCCATTAATAAAGGCAACATAGGCCTAATAGTAGAATATAGAAAGAAGAGTTCCAGAAAATGCATTGAGCTCAGAAGTGTTTTACCCAAGACAATGCAAGAGTCTATTGTCACGGCACAAAAGCCATAGTTAGAAGAATGAATACATGGTCAGGAGACAAGCTGACCAGCAGTGAGTATTGGGGGAAGTTTTAGTGGAAGACTGCAGCAAAGCAGTTCAAGGGAGAATTGAGAGGTAAGGAAAAAGGAGAGAATCTGCTGGTTTAAGAAATAAGTTAAAGACCCCTGTTCCATCTATGTGGCACCTGCTGCATACTGCTGAGTCAGGCATGTAGGCAAAGAGAGCCACTCTGAGGGTCACAGACAGTCTGTGTGTTTAGCGTGCCTGTCTGCCTGCAAGCATGTACCCCTGTACCCATGCATGTGGACGCTTTCCAGTCTTCATTGTGTGAAGCCTTGCTGAGGGAATACAGTATAAATCAGGATGCTGAGAAAGAAGAAACAAACAAAGCAAAGGAAACTAGAGCACTCAAGGCAGAGTGTCCGGCCAGCAGAGAGGGACCGCAATTGCTACTGGAAGGAGGTCAGAGAAAGGTGGGGTCCCAGCTGGCTGGAGTGAGGTGAGGATGGAGCATGCCTGGAGTGCCCCAAACACCTCTGCCTCATCAGGAATAAAAGGAGGAATTTTCCTGGAATTGGGACCTTTAAGCCATGTGCTGAAGGCCTGGAGGAGGCCAGGATGGATGTAACACTGGGGGAGGGGTTCGGGCCGAGAAAGCAGCTTGAGCAAAGGCAGGAAGGCAATTATTTACGGCTTCCTAGATGTTTTCTAACCGCAGAAACCAAAACCTAAAGAATCTGTCAGCACATTCAGGGACTGCTGACTGAATCCGGGAAATTTATAGGCAACTGACATGGGAGGGTGGAACAATCCCTTTGATTTTTATCATGGCAGCCAGTGATCTTACATGGAGAGAGCAAGAGGCAAATGCCTTAATGATTTGAAAAGACTTGCGTAGATTCTGCAATTTGAAGATACTTTTGCAGTGAAATGCCTTGGCATGCTTATAAATACCATGTTAGAGTAAAGCGATCCCTTCTGGACCAGGCATTGGGGATTAGGGGTGGGAGTGGGGGACTTCTTGAACGGAAAATTGGGAAATTCTTGGGAGGGGGGGGGATTGAAATTACATTTATGGCACTTGGTATCTGGTCACATGGTCATACCACAACTGGCTTTCTGGCCCCAAAGATTGCAAGGTAGCAGAGTTTACTTCTATTGTTAAAGAATTATTCCCCTTAACCACATTACAGCATTGCAACTAATTCTCTCAATATTGTGAGTGGGAATAAAAAGAGGAAAATGTTGATCTTGAGAGAAATATCTTAGGAAAATGTTAAAAAGGCTATCTTTTTTTACTTTAAAATAAAAGTTCTGCACTTTTTAAAGTTCCATTTTCACATGAAGCAAATAAGATTCAAAAAAATTAAGTAAAAGGCTCAAGTTCATGCACCAGTAAAGGGAGGAATTGGAAGGTGAGCGCTGATCCCAGGCCCCATCCTCGTCACTGCCACACCAGCTTCTGTGGCTTCTTACTGCCCTCTGCCCTCTATTATTGGTGCTGGGGCCATTGGCCCTGGCACACAACAGGTAACATTTCAACCAGCAAGCCAGGCAGGACTCCAGATGGACTCGCTCCTTGTTGGTGAGCCTTGGATGAATAAAACGGACTCTGCTTTAGGAAGAAAAATGGCACTAAGTGGAAGTGTTGGGAGTTCTCTCATTCTCTCTCTCTCTCTCTCTCTCTCTCTCTCTCTCTCTCTCTCTCTCTCTCAAATTTAAAAGTTGGTAGATGCTAATGGCATGCTAAAGAATATCTTCCCTTTAATCTGAATTTTACCAAGGAGAAAACTGATGATCTTATATCTTAATTGATCTCATTTTTAAAATGTAGAAACTATGCCGAAACCGGTTTGGCTCAGTGGATAGTGCGTCAGCCTGGGGTCTGAAAGGTCCTAGGTTCGATTCCGGTCAAGAGCATGTACTTTGGTTGCGGGCACATCCCCGGTAGGGGGTGTGCAGGAGGCAACTGGTCGATGATTCTCTCTCATCGTTGTTTCGAATTATCTATCCCTCTCTCTTCCTCTCTGTGAAAAATCAATAAAATATATTTTAAAAAATAAAATAAAATGTAGAAACCAGGGTTCAAATAAAGTTGAGCTCTTTTTCCCCCTGCATCAGTCAGGGGGAAAAAGAGCTCAAGCTAGCTATAAAATTAACTAGTCACAAAGGTTTCAGAGGAACACAAAAGCCAAGTGCAGAATAGAAAGGTAAACCAGCCTTTGCTCAAGCTGTTTTCTCTGCCTGATTATCAACCGTTGAAAGCCACCGCTGTGCCAAGGGCTGGAGGAAGAAAGGGATGGGGTGGTGTCACCAGAGCCCAGGAGCTGGAGTCACCACGGCAGAGCCTCCTGGAAATGTAGGGACCACAGAGGGAGAGGTTATCTGATGGCAGCTAGGATCGGGCAGGAAACTCAGCCACCTTTGGGCACACTTTCCTAAGTAGAGAGAGAAAGAAAAATACCCTGACAACCCCCATCCTCCCTCCAGTCTAGCCAGAAGCCAGCTGGTCACAGTTCCTGGGAAATGTTGTTTTCAGGGGTCAGCACCCCCATAACCTAGAAAATAGAAAAAAGAAAAAAAAAAGAAAAAAAAAAGGTGGGGGGCAAGAAAAGGGTCTGGGGGGACTTCCCAAGATCAGTTCCATTCTATTCATCTACCCAACATTTCTTGTGCTTACTGCCCGTGCCAATATTTCTTGAGTTTGCTTTCTGTACCAAGTTCCATACAAGGCTCTGAGCATCGAAGACTTAGGTGAGACACTGGCTCTGCCTGTTCTAGAGGGCCTCTAAGTTCTGAGAGGGAGACAGAAGGAAACAACCTAATGTGATCAGTGCTATAATAGCAATTAGCATTAAGGGGCACATGCACTAGAGCCATAAGGATAAGTAAAGATTTTACAAGGATAAAGATCTTCCAAGCCCAGGGAATGGTATAAAGCAAAGGCATGGAAGCCAAAAAGTGCATGGAAAATGCAAGGAGGAAGAAGTCACTGGAAGGGGCCAGTGAGTGAGATTTGTCAGGGAGTGGCAGGAGATGAGCAGGGACATCAGGGAGGACCAAAAAATAAAAGGCTTGAATGAGCTGGAGCTCTAACTCCAGTGTGTAGGCAATAGAGAGACCTCTGACCTTAGTTGGGTGAAAGGGCTTAGTTTGTATCAGCAAAAGGACATAATAGGCACTCAATTCTAGTTTAGTCATTTCTAATTTATTCCAGTTACATGCCGTCTTTTGGTATCTATTACTGCATTTTCCAACTTTTTTTGTGAAAATTTTCAAAAACATATAAAAGTTAAAAGAAATTCACTGTGAAAATCCATGATATCTGCCACTTGGGTTCCACACTGACATTTACTATACTTTATGGTATATCTAGCCACCTCGCCATCTCTCTCTGTCCATCGAGCCATATTATTTCTAATTTCAAGAAAAGTGGTAGACGTCAGTGCTTGCTATCTTTAAAAACTGCAACAGGCCAGGACTAGTTTGGCTCAGTGGATAGAGCATCGGCCTGCGGACTGAAGGGTCCCGGGTTCAATTCCAGTCAAGGGCATGTACCTTGGTTGCGGGCACATCCCCAGTGGGGGGTGTGGAGGCGGCTGGTCGATGTTTCTCTCTCATCGACATTTCTAACTCTCGGTCCCTCTCAATTCCTCTCTGGGTAAAATCAATAAAACATATATATAAAAAAACAAACTGCAACAGGCATATGATTAGAGCTCAGTATTTGTTTTCAAGCTCTTAGGTAAAATTTACATACCGTGAAATGCATGGTACCTTTCAATGAGTTTTGACAAATGCATGCCCTTGTGTAACCTCAACTCCTATTAAGACATAAACCATCTCCATCAGCCCAGAAAATTTCCTACGCCTTTTCCAGTCACAGGCCCCAAAGGTAACCACTGTTCGTGTGTTTTCCCACTAAAACAAATTGAATGGGATAACATAGTATGCACTCTTGTGAAAGTACACATTCTTCATTCAGCATAGATTTTGAGATCCATCTATGCCATTGCATATGTCAGTGTTCCTTTCGCTTGACTGCTGAGTAATATTTTGACACCCCACAGTTCGTTCACCTGGTCTCCTATGAATGGGCTCCTGGGCTGTTTTCAGTTTTTGCTATTATAAATGAATTTACTATCCATATTCTTACGCAAATGTGTTTGTGGACTCGTATTTTCATTCCTTTCATGTACACATCTAAGAACAAGAGCTGAATCACAGGGTATCTACAGTGATGATATTTACCTCATGGCTGTTGTTGGGATTAGATGGCACGATGCATAGAAAGAACTTGGCATGGTGCCTGGCATGGAGAAATCCCTGTGATGATATGCTAGCAAGTGCATTTTCCTGGTATTGAGGATATACAATGATGTAGGATTGTTTTTACTACAGTTTCATGTTTCAGAGTATTTTAAGATTACTTTTTCATAATCATGCTCACTCACCCTCTGTTTCATAGCTTGAGGAAATTACACATAGGCACAATAATTTGCCCACTTCTAGATAGAATGTTAACATCAAAGTAGCAGTGCTTCTTGTTTTAACAGATAAATTATGTGGCCTTTCTTTAAAAAGATAGCAGAATTGGCCCTGCTAGCATTGACCTATGAACCAGGAAGTTACGGATCATTTCCCAGTTGGGGCACATGCCTGGATTTTAGACTCTATTCCCAGTGGAGGGCGTGTAGGAGGCAGCCAATCAATTAATTCCCTCATCACTGATGTTTCTATGTCTCTCCTCCCCTTTCTTCCTCTATGAAATCAATAAAAATATATTTTAAAAAGAAAAGATAGCAGATACAAAATATGGTAGATATCAGTAATATTCATAAAATATATGTAACATATAAATAAATACCATACAATGAGCACCTTTTCTCACTGCTCGTGTTTTAAGAGAGAATATCATCACCTTGAAATCCCCTATAGGCAAGTGCCCAGCCATCCTGAACATTCCTTCTCTCCCAAAATCAGTAATAACCTTTTCAAAGTTAGGGTTTCTCATTTCCTTGCTTGTTTTAGAGCAGTACACATACGTTTGCATCTTTGTATTTTTAAATATGTTTTTATTAACTTTTTTATAGAGAAAGGAAGGGAGAAGGAGGGAGATAGAAACATCAATGATGAGAGAATCATGGATTGGCTGCCTCCTACACATCCCCTCCTACATGTCCCCTACACACATGTGCCCTGTGTCCTGACTTGGAATCGAATCAGTGGCCTCTTGGCTCCTGGGTCAACAACCCTCAATGGCTGCCAGGCTATTTGCCACACACACCTACATACACATTTAGTTGTATATGTTTTGAACTTTATGTAAATGAAATCATACTGCCTATATTTCTCCATGTATTTTCCCTCCACTCAAAGTTATAATCCTGACATTAACCCATGCACTTCAACTAGAGACAGATTGATTTCTTCAGCTCTGAACCACAAAGGCCATGGTGTCCGATATTCATAAAAGTACCAGGTAGTCAGAGAAAACAGACGCTTGCAAATCAGTGTCAGGGTTTCCATAATGTCATGCTCCTGCTGGAAAACATTGTTCTTTTCCATTCCTCTCACCACCCCTTTTCCCACAGGGACACTCGCAGGGCACTGCTGCCAATGTCACCATGGAAAAATGTGTCCGGTGAAACACCCCTCTCGGTGAGCCAGGCAATTCACCCCCCCTCTGGACAAGGGTAGCGGGGGTCAGCATACAGTCCTGTTCCTCTCCTCTCTGCTAAGCTCCTGCCAAATGGGCCTGCCCAATCTCTGCAACCCATCAATCAAGTAGCTCCCTCCATCTCATGCCCAAACCATCCAGTGCATCACTGCCCAGGGCCGGACCCCTGCCTACACCTTCTCAGAGAACACACATGAAGAATGGTCTAGGGCAGTGGTCGGCAAACTGTGGCTCACGAGCCACATGCGGCTCTTTGGCCACTTGAGTGTGGCTCTTCCACAAAATACCACAGCCTGGGCGAGTCTATTTTGAAGAAGTGGCATTAGAAGAAGTTTAAATTTAAAAAATTTGGCTCTCAAAAGAAATTTCAATCGTTGTACTGCTGATATTTGGCTCTGTTGACTAATGAGTTTGCCCATCACTCGTCTAGGGGGAACCTATGACCTGCTGGTGTTCTGGATTCATCATTCCCCTGAGAATTTGTTTTTGAGGCAGTTTTTCCAAGTCTAAAAGGCAAAGAAGGTCACATCAAGTGCCACTTCCCTCTCATTTCAGCAGATAAAACGAACGTTGTTCTGTCGGCCTCCGCATTCAGCATTTCCACCGCAGTGCCGCTGGGAATTTCCCTTCTCTGAAGGAGGCCGAATTAGACCCTCGGCCAGTTGGCCAGCCACAAGCACTCTAGATCCCAAATGTCAACGATTTCCTTCCAAGAGTCTCCGATCTTTTTCTCACATCACTCTATCTGTCAAAGCATAACAACAAACACTGACTCTTTCCAGAGGATCTACTCCCCGTCTCAGGGTGGAACTCTGGTTCCGTATGAGGCGGCATTCTCTCTCCACATGGGACAGCCTTGAGGACTCGGCACCTTATCTCTGAAGCCTTCCCCACCCATCCCCACAAGCCGGGCACAACTGACTTGTCCCTTGTCCCTGTCTCCCACTCACTCCACATGGATTTCTCTCATTGCACTCACAACATAGTACCCCCTTCTTCTATTAGACAGTTTTCTTCCCTACTAGGCTCTGGGCTCTAGGGCAGGAGAGTCCATCTCCATTTCCCCAGCTTTTCCCAAGGCCTAGAAAGGAGGATGTCCCCAGGGGAATTTGACAGTTGTCCTGAATCCCCTTCTCCAGGCCCACCCCAACAGGTACATAGAAGGACAAGCAACCTGGATCCAGGAGGTAAGTTCCAAGAGGCTGACAAGGGTATCTTTCTCTAGGAAAGAAGCTAAAGAACATGAGGGAAACCCTAGGTCAAATCCTTGATCAAAGGCAAGAGTCTATACTGGAAATACCGAGTCCTCAGGTTGAGTTTGGAATATTAGGGTGACATAATTGCAAAGACAGAGCTAGGTACCAGAGTAAATCACAGATGATCAAAAACATGCTAGGAAGGAGGCTGGTACGGCGTTAAGGCAAAAAGACTGTGCCTAAAGTTTGAACACCCTCAAATGCCATGCTGCAGCCTTGATATCATTCTGGGGGACAATGGCAAAGCGATCCCATGGCACCTGAGGTCAACTGGCTTCCCCCAGATGGAGCCTGATATGAAGCAAGGCTGTTTGAGAAGACCAATGGCATGTCTCCAACTAAAAGGGAAGTAACTTGAATTCTGTCTCTGACTCTAATACGAGGGAAGGCACCTGTCTTGGTGCAATGCTGGATTAGCTCCATGAACTTAACTCAAAATGGCAAGTTTCCAATGGGGACAGAGAGATGAAGTCAGGTCATCACAGCTCACTCATTCTCTGGACCTCCTCCTCCTTCTCATTAATTGAGGACATAATGTTTCCCTCACAGAATTTATCATCTATGAAACTGAATGGCTTTTTAAAAAAACAACCAGATGGAAAGTTTGCAGGTCAACCTGCTGACAGTTACTAAGAGTTGTGTGATACATTGAAGGCACCCATATTCCCTCAGTATCAAACAGGGACACAGTGATTGCAGGGATCTGGAGCTGAGAGGGCTTTGCCTGGACAATATCTGAGAAGGCCGGACACCATATAGAAATTATCCCAGATGGAGACTACCCTGGCCAGACCTGCCTCGTTCTCATTCCCTTACATCTAAAACAAGATATTCAAATTCTGCTAAAACATCCTAGACCAAAAGGCCTGTTTACCCACTTTAGTACAGAAAAGTCAGTGTTGATAAAAACAGAAAGAAAAAAAAATGCAAATTAAAAAAAAAAGAGCATTCCAGAGCAGAAAGAGCCCTTAAAGGTCCCTCTAGTCCCACACTCTCAGATTGCAAGTAAAGAAATTAAAGCCCACAGCAGGGACCAGACTTATCCAAGGCCACGAATCTGGAGAGAGAAAGAACCAGGACAAGATCATATCTTCCAACCTCAGATGCCATGTCTTAAAAACTGATTCAAACGTGGTTTCAATTTTCAAATGATGGAATAATAAAAGTATGATAAAATTGGAATCAAATGGAAGAAAAATTCAATTCAAATCCTAAGGGCAAAAAAAAAGTACAAATAACCAAGAAAATAAACTCTTCCATTGGCTGATGCCAAGGCTCTAGTTAATTTCATGTATTTTATGAAACTGAAATGAGGATGACCAACCTGGTGATGATCCAATCTCCCAGCTCATCCGGACAACTCATGCTGAGCACACGCAAGTTGAAACAATTAGGTGTGCTACACTGAGAGGAGACGAGGGAAGGGTTGGATAGGATTTTGGATGGGCCCAAAATAGGGGCTTCAAAGGGGAATGTAGTCAGTGGAACTAAGTGGAGCTCCCAGTTCTATTGTCACCGAGATCTCTAACATTGGGCTTGTAGACAATCTGCCTAAATGTTAGAACACATGAGTTCCCTTCCTAAGCCTCAGTTTCCCTGGCCCTGACATGGAGATCATAGACCCATTTCGCAGAGCTTAAGAATTCAGCATCAAAATCCCTTGATAAACCATGCCTTCTGCAAGTGATGGGACCAGGCAGATTTGCTTGCCATTTTATGATTTTACATAGTGGTGTGTGTTTTTTTCCAACAAATGACCAAAACATTCCACAGAGGTATAGCCAAAAAGTCTCCTCAAGAGGCTGTGGAGAGAGAGATACTTAAAAACCTAGCAAAATGACCATAAATATTCCTGCCTGCCAGACCAGTAACCAAACCATAATTTTAAATGGCAAAAATAGCAAAATGAATATGCAACTTTTTTAAAAAAATGGAATCCCAATGTGCCATTCATCTTCTGTGTGATTATACAAGCAGTGTCTTGAGGACACCAGTCACTGAGCAGCTGCTAACCTGAACTGCTTCATTTCACAGTATTCCCACAGGTGTTACCTCAAGAGGGACACTGACCTTGAGAGCAGTAGAGCCGAGTTTGCCTCTCAGTTCCGTCTGACTTTACTGAGTGGCCGTGGCACATTGTACAGCCCATCTCTGTACAATGAAGGTTTGATCCAGAGGTAATAGCCTTTGACCCTGCCATTTTGAATGCTGAGTCTCTCGGTCTCACTGGTGAGTTTGGCTTGCTGGCTCCCTAACATATCTCTGCATGAAATTCCCTTGCATGGGGGAGGATGGCTGCCCAGTAGGACACTGAACAGCAGATGCCAAGGTTCCTTCCTCTTCTTTTGACCGCTCCAGGAGACAGGAAATGAAAAGGCAACTGACCGAGCGTCCAGTCTAGGATCTTTCCTTTCTGTCATCGGCCTTCCTTCTTTAACTCCCTTTCTGCACACCTCCCACCCCCACACTCACCACTAACTACCTACTGCCTCTCTCAGAACTAGATGCAGAGAACTGTACAGTTACACAAGACACTTGAAATACAATATTAACGGAAACTGAAATGCAGCTATTACCTCGGTTCAAGAGAAGACCCAGAAACCATTTCTACTCTCTGACAATCAATCACCGAGACATATTCTGAGTAGCCCCAAGGAGAGAGAACTGGGACCAATTATTTGTGGGAAGATGGTTTTAACATAATACACACCAGTCCATTTTACTTGAGCCCCAAATAGCACCAATTTAATAAAACATTTTTGTCTCTAAAATATTTTCTAAAAATAAATATGTGTGCAACTACCAAATGGTGCCCTGTGTGTGTGTTTTTCACATGTGCTATTGCTGTTATATGCTTGCATCTTACAAGAGCAGGCTGTATCAAAGGGAACTCTACCCACAAATTTGCATTATGTGAGCTCTGTCATATGTATAGTTGGTTTATCTACCATGATCTCTTTTTAGGTGTGTGTGTGTGTGTGTGTGTGTGTACACACTCTGCCAACAATTTGACCCACAATGGAATGCAAAAGCTATCTAAGAACAGGTCTAAACTTTCCAAATGTATTTTTACATGTTGGCTATTAAATTGCAAATTTTGACGAAACCGGTTTGGCTCAGTGGATAGAATGTCAGTCTATGGACTGAAGGGTCCCAGGTTCAATTCCGGTCAAGGGCATGTACCTTGGTTGTGGGAGCATGGGGGGCGGGGTGGTGTAAGAGTCAGCTGATCAATGATTCTCTCTCGTAGATGTTTCTCACTCTCTGTCCCTCTCTCTTCCTCTCTGTAAACATCAATAAAATATATTTTTTTAAATAAAATAAATTGCAAATTTTTCCACATCTTACTATTTCTTTAAGAAAATGGATGAGGAAACCCAGGGTGGAGATTAGCAGATAATCAGGGGACTTTAGTTGGATTGGCTTGCCTGGACTATATGCTGATTGATGCCATCCCTGCTCTCCTCTCCATGGCCCACCACCCAGATCAGCTACAATCACCCATTTTGCCACAGAGCATGATCAGCTGGGGCCTACTTAGACAAGCTGGAAGTGGGAGAAGGTGAGCTTCGATGCAGAAAATACAGAGCAGTTTGCTGACCTGACCACTCTTCTGACAGGTGTCTAGAGTCTTGCTGGTACTAACCTATTCCCTACCAGATAGCCCAGCTATTGGGGCTCCTTCTGTTGCCTAGCAGTCACCTGAAGCCCTGCCCCCAACTTTCCAAGCAGGGAAAGTCTCTGAGAAGTGTTCAGAGCCTCCCAGGAGCATTACCTGTCCATAGCTGAGTGCCTTTCTTACACAGTTAAGTTTGTACTTACACCTTGGTTTTTTCATTGCTTTTCATTTGTACCTACATGAACATAATCACTGACAAAGCAGTGAAATATCTGGTTGGGAAAAAGGTGGCAAGCTACCCATCAGACACTGGTGGAAGACTCTGATACTATGTGACCTTGTTGCCATTATAAATGACCTGAAGCCTGGGAGGATTGAGCAACCCACACTGAAATGAAGGAAGTCCTAACGGGAAGCATGGAGTGGTGTCTGTAGAGAGTGTGTTGTAGAGAACAGCACAGGCCCAGGACTGACTGTCACAGGGACCCCGCTGCAGAGACTCGCTATCATGCGGATTCTGGTAAAGGTTCCATTTCTATCACAATACCCCAGCTAGGTCGGGGGGGCGAGGAGGGGAAGAGGGCTATTTCCTAGCTTTGGAGATTTCCAAAGACCAGCTGGGTGTGAAAAACATGTCTGTACAAAAATGTTCATTTAACATATTTATAAGAGCAACAAAACCCCAGAAATAACTTAAGATCCAAAAATAGATAATTAATTACAAAAAAGTATGGTAAACCCACACAATAGAATACTATAAAAGTCAGATGTAGCTATGTATTTAGTTATATACTTTTTAAAAAAGCTCCCAATATATTGCAAAATAAAAAGTCAGGTATAGTACAATCTCCTTCAAGGATAAGCCTCTGCATAGTGATACTGCTAATCCCTACGTACGTATTCCCGGAGTGCTGAAATCATAGCTGCTATCGCTGCTGTTTCCATTTTGCTTGTATGTGATACACACACACACACACACACACACACACACACACACACACGTATTTTTATTTTTTTTAGAGAGGAAGGGAGAGGGAGAGAGAGATAGGAACATCAGTGATGAGAGACAATCATTGATTGGCTGCTTCCTGCCTGCCCCACACTGGGCATCAAGCCCAAAACCTGGGCATGTGCCCTGACCAGGTCAATGCTCAACCTCTGAGCAACACCAGCTGGGCTATGTTTTCTAATTTTAAAAAGCAAATGTATAGCTTGTATATCGCAAGGCAAAAATAAAAAAAGGGTGTTTGGTCTTGGTGAAACTTAAAACCTCTTCCAACACTGAAACCATGAAATGAATTGTCTGAAACTGTAATAACTAATGTCCTAGTCCCTTCTCGGATCCTCTTACCTGCCACACATACATACACACATGCACACGCACACATATGTGGGCACACACAGCTAATTTGAAGGCTCTTTTCCATCCTCTGGATATGTCACTAACAATGGCCAGAGAGCCCATCCTCGGGACAGGGACCGTGGTCAGTCCCTCAGTGATGGCAGGAATTTCAGAGGTCACGGTAGCCCTGCAGCCTCACAGTCAACATGACAACGTGGCTGAAATAACACCAGCACCCTGTGAACGCTAAACAGGATGGAGCACTGTTTGGCTCAGGTGAACTCTGCAGTTTATTTTCTTTCTGTTGTGTTTCCCCTTCCACAAAACAAGGACCTGCCTGCCCGAGGCCCTCGCGGGCCCAGCGATGCTGTTATTTTGACAGTTGTTCGCTGGCACCGCCGAGGATGAAAGGGCACTTGTTAGCTCGCCAGCTGAACGCGCCGCCCACCGCAGGCAGTGTAAACACGATCATTCCGAGCTGGTGGATGATATTTGCAGATATGTGCGTAGAGAGCAAGTTGAAAATTAGCAAGGAGACATCAAGAAGTTTGATGATCATAATACAGTGCATTTTGTCTACAAAACTGGCCAACAACTGTATGTACTTTAAAATGAAATTGTGAAAGGGTAAATGCATTTTAATTAGAGGCTGATATTTCCAATGTCAGGTCCAAATTAAGGTTAACAATAAATGCTAATCTTCATTCCTCCCAGGAGTGGTGAGGACTGAGTCCTAAAAAGATAATGGACCTGAAAATCCTTTGTACCTTTTGTGGGGAGTTGTTATTGTTGTGTGAGTAATAGTAAGAAAACAACGTTTAAGTATCCTCTGGTTTCTTAATACTTTCACCCAAAGCCTGTCCTTGCCTGCCATGTGAAGACATACAAAACCAGCTTAGGAATGCCGTTGTTTTCTTTGTTAAAAACCCTGAATGCAACATTTAGAACCTCAGAGAAACATGGAAAACATCTCTCTTTAACTTGCCATATCAAGCTTTGCTTTGTTTTTTTTAAAAAAAAAAAAAAAAAAAAAAAAAAAAAAAAAAACCTGCATCTGAAGGGGAACTGTAATTCAAAATGTTACCTGCACCAAGCCACTTCTGAAACAAATATTAAAAATGTAAGCCTCAAAAAAATCATTTTGATATACAAAGTTATACTTTCAGAGCCTGTGTATGAGCACTTCCATATGTTTTCCACTGTTGGCCTATGAAAGGGATACCAGAGCCACGCTTTCCTATGGGAAGTCAGAAGCTAAGAGTGATGAGGTGACCTGCCCAAGGCTCCACAGGCAGAAACTTCCAGGGTCAGGATTCTAACTCACATCTTTTGATTCTGAGACTCATGCCTTTTGGACTTTAAATGAGCTGCCTCTCTTCTCCTGCCCCACTGGGCAGCATCGTGATACATGGTATCAGTTTATTCTTTAAAAACCCTAGTCTCTACAGAGGAGCAGCAGGTGGAAAATGCCTTGTGCTAGGCAAGTCGCCCTATGCCCCACATATGACCTCCTGGTTGCCTAACTCATGATTACAATGAAGTCACAGTTATCCTAATGGCCCATCATCATATGACCAAGCCATGCAGGAAAGGTGTTTCCTCCCAAACCCTGAGCATTTGGATCATTGTTTATGACGGAAATAGGAGCTGACCCAGGTTAAGCAAAAGGTCATGTAATTTAAAGTCACATTCTAGTAACAGAAAGGTGTGTATGTGACTGATGCATAGTATGATACTACACTGTCATTCTTATTCAGGCTCCATCTGAGATAGGGGAATAACTAAGGACCACATTTGGGTACTTTGTTAGAATAGAAAAGTGACACACACACACACACACACACACACACACACACACACACACCCCTCCTGCAAAAACCAACTGATAGAAAACATGTGAGGAGTATTTGGGACAGTGGACAAAGCTCAAATCCTATAATCCCTCAACCCTGGGGTTTGATACCTACTGAGTTATAAGATCTTGGGCCAATTATTCAACTTCTTTGATATTTAATTTCTTCATGTTATAATGAGTTTCTACATATCTCAACAGCAAGGTCCTTAATAGAGCCGGGACTCAAACTCAGATTCCATCCAAGGGAGGCCTCTTGCACATTCCCATGCACAGAGATTTTAGAGGACAAGTGAGTGCACATGTGGAGGGTGTGCAATGCAGAGCAGGGAACCTGACCTTCCGCTGGGGATCACCTGAGACCCACCACTGGGGTGTGGGGGTGGGGGAGAACACAAGAGAAGCTGTTTTAGAAAAAGAAAATGTTGATGGAAAGGTAGGTGCCCACGTGAGGAATTCCAAACCAAAACTATCAAGCCCAGAGGTAGCTGACAAGGCCAGCGAAGGTTCTGAGGGCATAGGTCTCCAAAGAGAACTGGTCTACCAAACTGTAGAAAACCCAAATCCTGAAAGCTCCCTCGGCACATGTCAATCAGACAAGTTCTTATGCTGGTTGGTGGGTTTGTCCAAAGGAAAATTTAGAATCTAGAAGGAGAAACAGACATGCAAACATGTACACATGTTCAGCTTTAAACTACATGGGATAGAAAGCTTAAATATGTGAATGAGAGCTAAGGAAAAAACTTGCCAGTCTTAAGTTTCCAAGTTAGGTCTCTAGAGTTAGGTAAGCTTGATCCCCTTTGCTTCTTCCACATCATTTCTCTTCTCTACTTCCCAATTCCTACTCCCCCCCAAAAAAAATACAACACAAAACTCAGCTTCATTGGAGAATATGCCATCGGACCCACCTCATTGGTGGTTGTTCTCATTCACTGAAGAGTCAGAACTTGATGACATTTTCCTCTCTCCACATCCCTTATAATCTGTCTTGATGATTACATGATCCATGTAGATTATTCATCCATTGCCTGGCTTCTCCCTGACATTCTTGGTTGCACCTTGGACCTTATCAATCAATACAACATCAGTCTAAGATTTACCTTCTGCACACCCTACTCTTGGCTGCCCATCTCCCATCTTACCAGCTTGCATCCTCTACCATGCCCACATCAATAGTTCCTTGGCCCAATGAAGAGTTCTAATCCACTGGGTCCACAGAATTTGTTATTTCCCATCACCTGCCTCATAGCCTAACTTTCTTCTTCCTCAGGTGAGTTTTCATGATATATTTCATAATCACTCACTTGGCCCTCTCCACCAAACTCCCCTGGAGAAACTCCAACCCTGGCCTACAGTGCTGACTAGGAGCCATCACCTCAAACTGTCCACGTTTGTGAGAAAGTGTAGTTCAAAGGAATTGGGAGCTTGGGAAGATTCTCTCTGGGTGTGACAATTCAGCCAATAAAGTGTCTGGTTCTTGTATACATGCTGCTATATGCAAGCAAAAGAAATTGAAGTATTATTGATTTACATAGATTAGGGGGAGAAAACTGAGGGGAAAGAGGAGGATAGTTTAAATTTATATCTGAAAAAGTTTTCTGACTTCAAAATAAATTAAATAATCAAGTAATTGGGACAGCTAAAGAATCACCAGACTGAGGCCAGAACTATTAAATAATATGGAAAGCTTTCTCATTTGCACTCATCAAATTGCCTGATGACTTGTAAATGGAGGATGCTAAATTTCTTATCAGAATTGGTCTCCTAGTCAAACATCAATCCTAGTACCTTATTAACCCTCAAAATTTAGTTAACAAACTTGTGTGTAAAAAATAGAAAGAAAAGCTTCAAAAGGTAAAATGTATTTGCACTCCTATGAGCTTAAACTTAATAAATGTTCATCACAGAATATTTGAAAAACACAGATAAGAAATGTCTGGAACAAAGTGAGCACCCAATAATTATTTTCTCACATCATTAAACACTGTTTGTAGATACCATAATGACTGCACCCTGTTCATGCTACCTGTCTAAGATCGAATCATTTCCCCAGTTTTGGACATTTAAATTGCTTCTTTTAAAATTATTTTTTTTAAACTAAGAATAACTTTCTAAAAAAATGAATATACAGAATTCTCATTTTTGTTTTTTGTAAGATCAGACTGGAAAAAAAAAGTGGAATAAAGGGGTTAAAGGATATGACCAATTTTAAGGCTTTTGATCTGCAGAGCCAACCTGCCTTCTAGAAAGTTTGTACTCTTTAATGGTTTTTAATTCCCACGGTGAAAAATTGGAGAAAACAGACAAGCACACAAGTTTGGAAAAATTGAAGAGTTCAGACCCAGCCAACATTGGGCCCCTGGAAAAAAGGTACAGCTCACTCTCCCTCAGCAGAGTAACTGCAAGAATCACATGGTTCTGCAAGGGGCACAGTGCCTACAGGATGCCAGCATGAGGAGCCTTTCCAACATCAACAACAAAGGTCCCATCCTGATGCAGACTTCAGATCCCCATCCATACAACCATCTCCCACCAGTGGTTCCCAGGCTCAAAGGCACATCTGAATCCCCTGGGAACATGTTCAAATTCAAGTTCAACACACACACACACACACACACACACACACACACACACACACACAAATGCGCACCTATATCCCCTACATTCCTGGATCTGCCCCCTGGAAGAGTGTGGTTCATTGTGTCTTGGATTGGGATGAGGAGTTTTGATTTTTAGCACTGTCCCTAGGCAATTCAGGTACAGATGAGCCTTATACCAAAGCTAAGTTCTGAAAACTTATCAGGCATGAATCTTCATAAAACTCTCATGACAGTGTTAACACTGCTTTTAAAGTCTGAGCGGGAGAGGTTCTAAAAGAATGTTTTAAAAGAGGAGGTGTTTTATTTTTAAAGTTGTTATGGGTATTTTGTCCTCAAACAGACTCTAATATTAGTTTCCTTCAAAGGTCTGTCAAATGTGCCTGTACATTTATTTCCATAAGCCTGTGGTTTTGTAACCAAAATTACTTATTTGTTGGCCTTTTCTTCTTTAGATTTATGTTAATATATAGCTTTATGTACAGTGGATTTATTGAGACTTCCTTATCTATGTTAACATGGTAATTCCCACCTCTATTCTCTGGGCCGAAGGTACAATAGTAACAATTAGCTTAAAACTGTCTTCACCACTAGATCCAAAGGCATCTCAATAAGCTGGCCTCCCTTCCTACTTGCCTTTCCATCAGCAAGGACAGTAACAATAAGACATTTGTGGAGCACACACCAGTATAAGACAATGCACAGAGAACTTTTATGTTGTTCCCTCATGTTAATGCTACCTTGCAGTTCATTGGATGTGACTAAATTTATTAATTCCACCAATATCCATAAACCCAAGACATGCTTCCTTTTAAAATATAAGACATCGCACGTACTGTCATATTCCAATAAATATAAAACAAATGTGTGTCAAAGACTTCATTCAACTCATTAATGAATGAAGGAACTAGTAAGATATTAAAACAAATCTAAAGAGCATTTGAGAAGCTAGATATAAACAAGCAACAATAGATTAATGTATTAGATACAAAACGGGCCAATGTCCAACAGAGCAATAACCCTTCATCTTCGGGGCCATTTTTTTCCACTAACCAGGAATTATTTGCTTTCTACTAGATGAAAAATCTACAAGTTATCCTAGTGTTCCTACAAAGCTGTAGAAGAGTCCACTCAATAGAAAGGCTACTGAACAGCATTGACAGAATCAATATATATAGCTTCCTCATTTGCCTATGTCCAAGTTTTGGGTAGTTTTCATGACAACCTGAAGTTAGTGGAAATATCACAACTGATGAGCCAGTGCCATCAACCTGTGAGTGTGTGAACAATCTTTTCTTATAAATGTGGCGCAGCTTTCTGGGACCAACCACCAAAAAAAAGTAATTTTAAAAAATGAAGATAGAGGGAAGAAGGAAGGAGAGGAAGGAAGGAACTAAGATTTCAAGTTGTATCCCTCATATTTAATGCCTAAAACTTGAATTCACTCAAAACATGTTATTTACTTTGAGATTTTATCCAACAATGTTTATAGCTCTGTCAAAATCCAGGCAATTTGAATTGCTTACTAACAATGTTTGAATAAATACAGCATTGCACTGGAAGAACTAGAGGAAAGCTAAGGTCATGGCTTGCTTGTCTAACAGTTTTGATGTGCCCTGATGGTAAATACTCCGTGGTTAAATCAGATATGCTACATGTTTTCTGTAAGAAACTTGTTTAGATTACTTCATTTTCGTTTTGATGTATACACTGCTATTTGGATTTTTTTATTCCTTTAGGGGGAAGGGCATGACTTTTTAGGAAAATTTTTCATGTTCTCAAAAAGTATTCAAGCCGAAACCAGTTTGGCTCAGTGGATAGAGCATCGGCCTGCGGACTAAAAGGTCCCAGGTTCCATTCCAGTCAAGGACATGTATGTTGGTTGCAGGCACATCCCCAGCTGATCGGTGATTCTCTCTCTTATCAATGTTTCTAACTCTCTATCCCTCTCTCTTCCTCTCTGTAAAAATCAATAAAATATATTTTTTTTAAATATTCAAGAAGTACAGGAGAGTCTGGGATATATCAACAATCTATCTGCCCTAAAAGTGATCTCTTTAGATTGAAGCTAAGCAGAAAAAAGAAATAACCTTATGATTTTCCTACTATCTGAAACAAAAAATATTCAGACTTTTTAAATAATTCTAGACTGTGGGCTATTTTTTTCCTTCACGCTTTAAGCTTTCAGTTCATATTAAATAAAGAAAATATCAGAAGAAAGCATTTTTCAGGGATGACCAAAGCCTTGGAGGGTTGAAACAATTGGGAAGAGCCAGATGAGCATTTGGATGAATATCCCTTATAAAAATTTACCTTCCAATCTCATGAGGAAAAGAGACCTTTGGGATATTCCCTGTACTCTTTGATTTACTTGACCAAAAATACCTTCAAAAGTCTTTATAGTAGTACCATGGAATTCCTAATTTGGGTTTTTAGTTGAATCCCAAATAGCAATGCCTATAACAAATGGAAACAAAATTAAATATATTTTTCAACTTTCCCAATGTCAATGAACATTTCAATCATCTAACATTCAGTGTAAGGACTAACTCTTCCTCAAAACATGTCAGTCTTAGGAGAGACAAAACATAGCATCCCAACCAGACACACATTCTAGGTGCTGGAGTTGACCCAGGTTGGGTATCCTATACTTTTCATGAAAGGTTGGCTTCATGTGTGTTAAGACTTGCGAAGAAGAGAGGAAATTTTACTAAATTTGTCTCTTCTACTCCAAATGCTAGAAAAAGACTGCAAAAGGAACTGACCATTAGTGGGCACCATGATGGCCAGACACTTCACAAACTTCTGTCCCTGTAAGGTACAAGTCATCCTCTTCTTTGTAACAAGTGAGGCAACCAAGTCTCAGAATACTTACGAAACTTGTCCAGGGTGACAGAGGACCACACACCAGGAACTTTGTGTGGCAAAATTCACTTCAGTTACAACCATTCCCTTCTGCCAGCATATTCAGCCTATTAAACCCTGTGCCAAAGAAGTCTGTTAGCTGGCAGGAAAGCAAAGGTGACTCTTACACACGCAATTTTCAACAAGATAAATTAGAAAAGTGATTTGGACTCTGGAGTTAGGACCCTAAGACCAGACTCTTTCTCCTTCCCTTTAGCAACCTGCAAATGGGCCAGAGGCTCTCTAAGCACCGTGGATGTCCACACATCCCGTGCCCCTGTGCAGTCTGGGTTCAAGAGGGAAGGCTTGTTTCTCTGAACACTTCATATTCTGGGCGTGCCCACAGAGGAATGTCTAGCTCCACCTGTCTACACTGCCCCACTTAAATCACACGTAAGCCTCTAAGCTTGAAATGCCCACACCAGTTTTGGAGAGAGCCTGGAACATGTGTCCATTGTTTTCCTAAGAACTGCTACATTCTGGATATGACGCTAATGGGATGTAATGAGAAAACTCATAAAACAATTACTGGTTCCCATTCACTGAAATTTCATATTTTAAATCTTTGTAATTAATCATTCGGCAGGTGCATTACACATGAGACTTGCCAAATTATAAACAATGACCTGTCAAAGTCCAAAGCTATGACAGAAAAAAAAATATTATCCAGCTCTCCAAAGGCAACAAAAGAGATCCAAATAACTCTTGAGAAAACTGACAGGCTGAATGTTACTCAAATGTATTTAGATGGAATGGTCTTGAGATGTGATTCATCCTGATGATCTACTATTGCCAGGAGCAAGAAGCATTGCATGAGTTAGTCTGAAAAACAGTTGTTGTACTTGGTAGGTTTTCATCAGGGTTTAAACAGTCAATCTAAACATCTTGACCAATAGCTTAATATGTCGCAGCTACTCTGAAATACAATTTGCAGATAAATCAACCTGACATGCCTCACAGCGCCCAGTTTCTCAAAGTTAAACTGCACACTGGAACTGGAGAACTATATTTGAATGAGTGTGACGGACAGCCCATCATTCTCGGCTTTTTCCCAGGCCGAACTCTCAGTCATGCTTATGTCATTCTCCTCCCTTCAATTAGCACTTGTTTGCAGTCAGGCTCCATGAACAGCACTGAGGATGCAGAAATAACCAAGACACGGTCCTTTCCTTCAAAAAGCACCAAGTCCACTTTTTGCCCCAATCAAGTAAGGCTAGTCTGATGGTATGAGTTCAGAGATCTATTAAAACCACCTTCAACCAAATTCAGGGAAGGTTTTCAAGAAAATATGAAGTTTGGTCTGTCTTGAAGAACAAATAGAAGTATACCAGATAGAGAAGGAAGAAGAAAATAAAAGGTAAATAGAATAGCATGTTTGAATGAGGCATGGTGCAAAATCCCCTAGCAAACACACAACAGACAAACAGCATGAGCAAGAATATTGCACAGAGATTCTGAAATTCTTGTTACTGCAGCATAACATATACAATCCTAGCTAACACAACAGCCACATGCCCTTGGCACAGAATTCTGAGCCTCAATTTTCTCATATGTAAAAAAAATGAGAATAACGATACCACTCTCACTGGACTATTGTAATAATAAAAATCAGCTAAAAACTGATTTTTAGGGACACTTCTAGAACGATCCACCTTCTCCCTTGCTGACACAATATAAACAGACCTCCAGGAGGCCTAGGCCTCCTCCGATGAGCCTTTCTAAAATACATACATACCTATGTCAGCATTGGCTAAAATAAAATTTCATCTAAAATGTGATTCTCACTTCCACCAATACTCCCATTTTACCAAACTTTGACTTTATTTACTTATCCAATTAGCAATCACGAGAATAGATTGAGCTCCTTCTCTAAGTACAGGCATTGCACTGATCAAAGTATTTATATTTTTGAAACTTAAATTAGGACAGATAGATGTCCAGACAACCAAAAATGTACAGGCAATAACATAATGCTTAAAAATGAGCCCATTTGAGGTCATCTAACATATTTAGCTAGGGAGTAGTCATTCAACAAAAATTATTGACTCTCTATTATTTGATGGGGATGAAAATCACAAACAAAAATAAAAACCACTCCCTTCAAGTTACTTACTATCTGGATTGGGAGATCGATATGAGCTAAATAATCACAGATACGAGTAAACTGACAATTGTGATAAATGATATAACAACAACAATATCAAAAAGTGTCAAGGTATTTAATTAATCCAGGAGGCCAAAGAAGCTCCCCTCAGGAAGCAATGCTTCAGCTGAGATATGAAGGCAATGAATAGAGAGGAGAGGGAGGGCATTCCATGCAGAGGAAAGTATAAGAGACCAAAAGAGAACTGGAATAGAGAATACTAGGAGGCAAATTATATGAAGGAAGGTTGGATCCATAGAAAATCTAGTAGGGGACACTCAGCACTGAGTGCCAAGAGCATAAAAAAACCATGACGGGATGAATAAATGTAGAGATTACATCAACCTGACCTTGAATGGCATAATGTCTGTGAGGAGGACTAGACATGTCCACCATTAGAAATAAATTAAATATAATAACAGAAGGTAAACTTGCCAAAGCTAGAGACCTTTGTTTATTCACTGAGGTACCCCAAATACCTACAGTAGTACTTAGTTCATGGTTGGAACCATGAGACAGGCCTTGGAGGGGCCAGAAGAGCATCACCTCCAGATGGCCACATGCAAACAGGATGCCAGGAGGCCACATGCAAACTGCATTTGGAAGACCAGGTTGGAACAGGCTAGTAGATATGAAGAGTTCAGCTCTTCCATGGAGACATTCTAGGGAGTGTGATCTCCCTGAATAAAGGCAGAGAGGCCACCGGGGCACAGACAGCATGAGCAGTTCACTTTGGCTGGAGCACAGGGTACAGGAAGGGATGCTGTGCAAGCTCAATTGCAAGAGAAGGCCAAGGTTAAATCCTAGAGGGCCACCTTCAATGCCAAAGTGATCTTCCAAGCTTCTCCATCTGTCCTCTCTTGGAGTTCCCAGTCATGGGGATGCTGTATACTGCAGCTGGGGAAGACCGGCTCCAGGAAATCCAAATTTTAAGAAGTAAAAAAACTCTACACCAGTGTGATGATTGATACTTTTGTTTGGAAATTCCGGCACATGAGCCAGCCCTCCTCAGCAGACTCTCCAGGGAGCCACTAGAACCATCTTCCCTCTATCTGACACGTGGATCTCACCTCCCTAGCCTGCAACTGCTCTACTCTTCAGGAGGTAGAGAAGAGGATGTGAATGAAGCTGAACAAATGTAATCCGGAATTCTGGCATCATACAGGGGGAGCATGTGCAGCAGCTCAGTCATGCAGAACTTCTAAAGAACTGCTTCTCCCATGGAGACTCCAGACTGTGTCTCCTTGCCACTATTAATACATGTTGAGCTGCACCGGAGAAATCAGAACTGTTGAAATGAATTATTGATCACAAGATTTATGAATGTTCATTGGAGGCAGGAGTGAAATTCAATATATACTGTTTTTGCTCTGTGTGGGGGTGAATATCATTCCTTTCTTAATTTTGAGATGTTAAGCTCACTCAAATAGTAACAGTCCAGAAGTCAGGAGCCCTGGATGGTAATTCTGGGTTGTCACAAACTAGGTTAAGACAGTTACTTAAGCTTGCTGGGTTTCCTCATCTATTAAAAACAAATAATGCGAGGAGGTGGACGATATGGGGTAATAAGAGGCCCGTTGTGGCTGGAATATGGCAAAGTCTTCTGTAATGAAAGTAGTCTGCCTAACTACAGTCATAGGACAGCCCTCTGCTTCCAGGACGTGATTCTGATTTTCATTCACATGGTCACCAGCCATCAGGGAGAGCAAACTGAACACCCAGCACAGTGGCATGTGACCAGCCAGGGTTGACTGCCACCAGGACCATGGTAAGTAACAACTATCAGGCCTCCACATGTTTAAGATGGGTAGGTGGCCTTGGTCCAAGTGGGTACTAAGGACCCAGCACTGAGAGTCTGCTCAGGTGTGTGTCCCTGGAGAGAACTGTGGACACAAAGCTGTGGTCTGGTGCAGAAGCCTGAGCCAGTTCTCCCCACAACCAAAGAGGCCAACTTGGTGCAGTTTAGACAACCAAGTCTTTGTAGCCAGATGGAATGAGGTGTTCTACATCTCACCATGACAAGTATCAACTTTATGTCTGTTGGCATGTAACTTACCAATCAGTGTCCACATCTGTAAAATGGGGACGGTCATACCGGCCTCACAGGGTGGCTATGAGGACTGCCTGAGGTAACTGGGGTAGCAGGTCTCCAGTCAGTGCTCCTCATCTCCTCTTCCCCGCTGAGGAAGAAGGGCTTTCCTCTAATACTTGGTCCCAAGCAGAACATAAGAGCGTGACCAGAGAGACCTAAGAGAAAATACCGGGTTCCTCATGGTCAACATCAGCTGTTTAATACTTGTTTATTCACTTATTAATTCATTCAGCAAAGATTTTCTGAGCTCCCACGGTGTGCTGAGCACTACATTAAGTCCTTAGGAGAAATCAGACATGGAACTTTGCCACTACCATCCCCACCACCCCCTACATAGCCTCTCACCCACTGCTAGGCCACACAAGGCAGAGAAGAGAGTTAGAAGGAAACATCTTCTCTACAGGCAGTTGGCCACAGAGCAGAGCATTAGTCTAGGGCCGTGGTCAGCAAACTGCGGCTCGCGAGCCACATACAGCTCTTTGGCCCCTTGAGTGTGGCTCTTCCACAAAATACCACGGCCTGGGTGAGTCTATTTTGAAGTGGCATTAGAAGAAATTTAAGTTTAAAAAATTTGGCTCTCAAAAGAAATTTTAATCATTGTACTGTTGATATTTGGGTCTGTTGACTAATAAGTTTGCCGACCACTAGTCTAGTGAATTCCTGGTGCAATTGCAGCCAGGAAGGGCAAGAGCATCTAGGTGCTCAGGAAATGCTCTATATGGAGAGAGGGAGGAATCAAAAACCACTCTCTTAATTCCTCCCCCAGTTCCCACCCTGCAACCACACTGGACGTGCTTGTCAGGAAGACAAAGCAGAAGCTAAGGCAAAGCAGAATGGGAAACATTGTAGGTGATGCATTTGGGGCCTAAAGCAAAGAAATGTAAAACTCTGTAATCCCCACCTGAGGAGAGAGTCCCGTAGGAACACAGAGCATGCTCAAAACAGCCCCTTGGAACATGATCACTGACTTTTCTATTAAGTCACTTATAAAAGGTCTTGAAGGAGTTGGAATGAGAGGGTGTCAGACTGGTGGGGCGGAGTAGAGGTTTCTTTCTGATATTTTTTGTAGGTGCCTCAAATTTAGTTCTATCTGTAATCAATACTGTGAGCTGCACTCTGTTCTATGCCTGACTAAGGCACCATCTCCTTGTAGGGCTGCATTAACACCTCTTCTATCCTAGGCCATCCAGGTGTGTACCCCTCTGGTTGGAAAATTCAGGAGGATATGGACAAAGAGGAATAGGAGCAGAGCACCAGACACAGGGTATAAAGTCTATAGCAAAGAAGACTTAGGCCTGTGGGCATGATCCCTGTTGTCAAATATTAGCATAGCTGTAGAGGGAGGAGGAAGTTGGGTGGTGGCATTTAGACACCAAAGGGTAGATGTCTTGGGAGTTCATGGCCATATCACCAATGCTTAGCACAGGGCCTGGCCCACAGTAGATACTCAGGACATTTTTGTTGGGTTATGCTGAATTGAATGGAGAACTTTCAGTCAGGCTGCTGATGGGATAGGATAGGATGGGAACAGTGAGAAGGAGGGATCAAGTGGACCACTCCCTATCTCTAGAGGTATGCAGACCAGGTGTTCCATGGTGGGCCATGGAACTAGACAGACAGCCATCAAGGCTTCTCTCAGCCCTGAGCTCCCCACCTGTGGCTCCAACAGATAAAAAGATTCCTAACCTCCCAGTGCTTTGAGCCTCACTAATATTATTCTCTCCTTCCCCACAAGCCAATCCAAGAACACACTTGACTTGGGATCAAAGCTGCTGGGAGGTTTCCTGTAGCACTCTGCTCAGCTGCTAAGGGATCCCTTGAACTGCCAGGGAGGTCTGTGGAGTGACTCCTGGCTCAGGCTACCTGGTGGGGCTCAGGCCCTCCATCCACAGGAGGGCACCTGAGGGGATAGGGGCCTCCTGGCAACCCAGCCTGGCTGCAGGCCTGGGCCCCAGAAAACATCTCCTCTCCTTGAAAGCAAGTCAGGCCTGAGAGGAGAGATGACCTCAACCTTTGAGCTCTCATTAGCAGCTGAAATCCAGAGTGCTGAGGAGGAAGTAGGAGGATTCTCTCCACTTCCAAGGGTCTTAGAAAGAACTTACCCTTGGTTTCACCCACAAAACTGCCTGAGGGAAATAACCTCAGAGACATCTCTAAAGTTTCTCATGAGAGCCCCTTGGGATGAAGGCAGTGAACATGGAAAAAGTTTATAGCTGCTCTTCCAGGTCTGCAACCCCAAAGCCAGGGCAGAATCTGACAGGGAGCTCTAAAAGAGGGAGCCTCTCATCTTTGGGATCCCAGGTAGACATTTCATGCTGGGTGGTCAGGTCGGGTCGGTTTAGCTCGTGATCAGGACATTCAGAGGTAATAATGTCAGGTAACAAGCATGAGCATGACATGAGGATCTAACAAATGCTTTAAGAAATCCCAGAATTATAATGTGCTATAACCGCTTTGCTCTGCCGTGTTTACTCAAGTATTTGATCTTTCCCTCCTCCCAATCTTCTGAATTTGAAGAAGGAAATACTTTAAGATTTTATTTTTACAGTGTATCCTCCTGCCGAGATTCCAGGGCTGTCATCAGCATTAGCTAGAGCAGGAAGACTTGGGAAGAACATCTGAGGATGCAGGAACAGTTGCTAAGGAAAGAAGAGAGTGTGACTACATTGTTGTCATTATGATAATAACCACTTCCTTTGCAGTTTAAAGGACACTAACAATTTTCCTATTGGTGGATTTCTGGAAAGCAGCTTATTTGCCCATTAAAGAACACTAACCACTGAGAGAGAAAATTAGGAATTAGTCCCGCTTATTATTAAATGACTATCAATAACCACCCTTGACTTGGGTGAGGCAGTCAGTGGAGCAGAAAGCCTACAGAACCGGGCCTTGGGAGAAAGGGAAGTGGAGACGAGCTATCCGCGCACCTGCAGTGTTGAGCAGGGCAGGTGGCCAGCCTCCCTAAGCCTCGGTACCTTGTCTCCAAGTGGAGTGCTGGTTCCTTCGTAGCCTAAGGGTCACTGTGAGAACCACTTTGAAATGCCTTTGTCATCTAAACTGTGCCTTCTCCAATGTGTGACAAACACAGACAATAGGGTGGCCCTTGGCTTATTATAAATAATGAATAAACTGGTCTTTCTGACATAACAGTTCATCCTAATTTAAAAATTAAAATGTAGTTCTAACAGTTCATCCTAATTTAAAAATTAAAATGTAGGCTGGTGTTTCTCAATGGTTAGAACACTGGCCTTCGAACCAAAGAGTTGTGGGTTCAATTCCCAATCAAGGACATGGACCTCAGTTGCAGGTTCATCATTTCCCAGCCCCAGACAGGCCCAAGAGAGAGAAAACCAATCCATGTGTCTCTCTCACATCAATGTTTCTTTTTCTCTCTCTCTATCTCCTCTCTCTCTCTCTCTCTCTCTCTCTCCCTCCCTCCCTTCTCCACCCCCTCCTCATCTTTCTCCCTATCTCCCTTCCACTCTCTCTAAAAATCAATGGAAAAATAATCCTTAGGCGAGGATTAACAACAACAAATTAAAATGTAGTCATTTTGAGTAATAAAGGAATGTAAAGAGCGGGAATAATGATACTGAACCTAGGAATCTGGGCCTGAATGCTGCTGAAATGTTCAAATAAATATGTTCCTTCATTCGTTGGGCACTTTTTTAGGGTGGAACTGGAGAAACTAAGGCATAGGCCCTCAATATGAAAGTGAGCCCACAGTCTGGTGAAATGACCAGAAGAAGGGGACATGGTGCTTACAACATGAGCTGGGGTGTGGGTTAAGCCCAAAGGAGGGCACCTGACATAGACTGGGTGGCCTGGGATGACTGGAATCCAACGGTGTACTCCCCAGAAACAGAGAACCCCCCCTTAGTTTGCTCCAGAGTGCTCAAGTCTACCTTTCCTTAATCTTGTCTTTGCGCTTGTCTCTCAGCGGCACTTGCCATCCTTATGTGTTTGCTGTGGTGATATTTTTCTGCAAGGCTACCAGCTTTAAGGCACAGGGACCAAATGCGAAAGATGTGGTGGATGCTCCTGCTAACAGCAGGCTTGAGCTCTCGGGCCCAATTCCACGGGGAGATACGCCCACCTCCTCCCGTCGGCACCTGGGAGTGTCTGCGTGGAAGAGTCAAGTCCAAAGAACGCCTCCGCTATTGTTGGGGAGCTGCTCCTCCCGGCTGCTCCCTGTGTCATTTGGACAAAGAGGATTAGGGTGTGCCTCAGGTTAGCCTGGGGAATGCCCCGTTTCCCCAAACATAGCACACAATTAGAACAGAGGGAGGTCACAGGGCATGATCTTGTGAGCAAATAACGCCGTTTCTAGAGAAAAGAAACCTAATGATTTATGTTGTTTTCCTCTTACCCCTGACTTTCACAAAGCCCCATTACTCAGACCTAGAACAAAAAAGGTCTGAGTAAGCTGGGGCCTCTCTCACATACAAGCCAAAACATGATGAATTGTTCTGAGCCTTGTGCCTTCTGTGGCAAGTTCCCTTCCTCTGTGTCTGTGCTTCATGGAAGCTCCTACTCATCCCACAAGGCCCCGCTCAAACATCGCCTCCTGCCCGAAGTTCGCCTAAGCAGAGCCCTGAGTTCCTGCATCAAGCCCTGAACTGCCAGAGGCCAGCAGGAAAGGGGCTGGGCATACCCAATGCCACAAGCAGCAGAAGTTCTTAGAGCAAAGAAGAAAATGGGAAGGGATGTCAGGTGGGCAGTAAACAGTGCCTGTGCAGAAATAATGCATTTGCCCACCACACTACCCTTTTAGTGATCATAACATACTAAAGGTTTGAGAATTGCATGTATTTTGTTCAACTTAAACTTTTCCACACTCATATAGCCACAGGACAGATGTTTCCTTCACCTAGTAACACTCACCAAAAATCTGTAGAACATATAATGAGAAACACTAGGATGGCCCATGGAGCTTCATCACATTCCTGTGAGATAAACATTATTATCCGCACTTTATTGATGATGAAACTGAGGCATCAAAAAATCAAATGAGTTGAAAAAGTTTACCCAGTCAGGCAATGGCAGAAGCTGGGATTAGAACCCAAAGCTTCCAACTCCAAATCTAGATATTTTTCCAAGAAAACTAGATAGGTAAAGAAACTAAGAGAAAAAGACATAGGTAGGTTATTTTGAAATTATAAACAGAATGATCTGCAAAATGGAGAGAAAGTGAAGGAA